>NW_019214098.1:259962-291565 GCF_002532875.2 Varroa jacobsoni
ATATAGTCACCTAAGACACATATGAGTGATAAAGATTTTATAGAAGTTGATGTTCGTGTATATATATAACACGCGGCCTATACACGTACAGCGCAATAATCAGCATGAAGTTAAGTGACGCCGTGCAACGAATCACAGACAGATGATGCTATATCTTCACTTAGGAAACGTGGCCACATATTTGCCATCGTGACTTTGCCCCGTTCCTTGCATCTGCTCTAACGCGATTAGTCCGCTTTGCTGTGCCATTCGTTTTTCATCTTGTTGCCCTTCTGCCAAACGGTAATCGAGTACCCTAAATATAGAGGTACGCTGCTTGTCCTCTCCGGAGTAGAGCCCATGGTGAGATAGCGCAATCGACTTCTTTCTATACTATTTTGCTCTATTATAGAAAAGCGCTACACATTCAAAGTTTGCTTGCGACGGACTCTCATGTGGCGTCGCAGACGGAAACGGCACAGCTGGTATTCCCGCTTCCCTTCGCTCTATGTTTTATTTTCGAAAGGAGTTAGTTGTCTGCCAACATTGTTTGTTCAGAAAGCGGAAGCCGACCGGGAAGGTGCGTGACGCACTGGGGCTGCGCTTTGTCTTTAAAAACATTGTTAACCCCCCGTCGATTTCCGCTTTCCCAAATTTTCTCCAGAATGTCCCTTCGTTCCCGTTCCGAATCAACGAGGACATGGATATGCTTTAAGATCGCTACCTGGCCTAAGGCAAAAGAATTTTTTATCCAGTTAGGCACAAGGCTGAGCTTCGCCGAATTTAACACGGCTACTGCTACACCGTAGCCGGCATGCGGTTCGATTAGGCAGCCAGCTAATCGACGCTTTGGCGTTCTCACCGTTCAAAAGCAATGTTGACGCCGCTTAAAGCCGCCTTCTACAGCTGCTGTGTTCATCTGCTGTTCGGTTCAATGGCGAAGGTAGCGGTAGAGGTAGGGGACGTTTTCAGCAGCATTTGCTCTCCGAAAGCCACAAGTCCAAAAGAAAAAGTTTGAACGAGCAGATATTTCGCTCACTGCAGTTGGCACTCGACAAATTTTTCTCTTTGTTTGTTTGTTTGTTCTTTTGCTCTCGTAAGTCAACAGGCTGCGGTGCTTCTATGGTTCGAAAAATCTGTATCCAGCTGAATTGGGTCAAAAGTTTGCTACTGGAGGTTAATACCGATCGTGTAACGGGCTGTAGAAATTCCACCTTACACGTTTGCTATAAGGGGAAGGGAGGCTTCACGCCACGTAAACGATGCTATTCCCTTTATCAGCGGTATTGGACATATTAGGTGGTGTACAGAATGTGTACATCGATAATATCAACGGCTGGATGAGCAGATGCCACTAATTGAACTATGGATGATCATACGCGCTACCAAACGATAAAAAAATTTTACTACCGGACAAATGTTCCTGCCTACTGGATTTATAGAAACGTAATCATTTTCTAGGTGGGCATATGTGGGCACTTGTCTTGTTTGTCTGAATAACAGACCGCACGCGTGTAACGATGTGTGTCGTCAAATGCAGATTTTATATTACGTGCCTAGAAGACGCTGCATAAACAAACCAACAACAGTGAATGACTGTATAGCAAACACACTGAACATGTACGAATACATCTAGTTGGATATTGTTTATCATGGCCTATTTTTGGGTCCAAATTTTTAAAGTGCCTAGTTACACCAAAAAACCTTTATTAGAGCATGGTCGGCCGGTATAGTTCAACTTATCGGATCACCTAAAAAAGGGAATGAAAATTTTCGGAATGCCACACGTGCGCAATTTTAGTCGGTACGAAGTTGCTTTTTGAAATCTTTATTGGTATTAAAGGTGCGAACGGGCAGAGTTTGAAATGTATAATTTACAAAGCTTGAAGATTTTTTGCAACTGTTTAAAATATCGGCCATTTTTGTGCTTTAGGCACGTTTTTGGTTATACGTCGCACAAGACAGTGTATATATGGATATGACTTCCCTTACTCATATTAGCTATGTACGATTTATGCGTAGCGAGCGAAACCCGCAGTAACGACTGCAGTCTCTTTCAATCAGAAACTTTGTCGTCCAAGCCCTCGTGTCGTCATGCATGTATGCTTTATGTATACACATTGTGCAGATATAAATCTGAAGACTGTTAAGTAACTTGACGCAGGATGTATATGCCGCAGTTTTAAACACTGACCTTGTTAAACGCATTTTAAGGATGAAATAGGTAATAGTAGTTTACAATGCATTTTTCCTTCAATACCACAACTATCGACTGATCGAATCATATCTATCCAGATCTATATCGTTACATAAATACACGCGTTTTATGAACCTGGTATTTAACAGCATTTGCATTAATTGCATCAACCAGTTAACATTACGACAACAGAATTGTGACGCAATGGCCCATTTTCTCAAAAGGCGGCCTGAATGATTAGTTGTGCTGTACGCTTTGATGTATATAAATTTATGCGGTTATACTACATAGTCAACTCAAAGCCTAGAAGCTTAACTGTGTTAAAAGTTGTCGCCAACCCTGTTTATGTAGCACGTATTTCTAACGCTTTTACGCCGATACGTGACTTCTCCATCTAAAAAAAGATTTAAATGATTGACTTCAACTAAAAGCAAAAGCAGTCGCTTACTGAGACCCACCTTCCCCCTTTCCTTAATGTATTTTGAAGATCTTCTTTCCTTTGCTTCTTCTAGAAACGCTCTAGACGACAGACTTAATATGTTAAAGACAACTGACGACTAAATGTGATATACTTCTCAAAATTAATTAAAGTCTACTAAACGTTATTTCAACTTTACTCGAAAATAAAGTACCGTATTATTATTATATCGGGTTGTAGCGCGTGTTGTGTTAGCACACGTTATGGCTGCATTACCTTTTGATCAGTGTGCTTTAGGAAACGACAAAATTCCCTCCACCGTGAACCCTTGTCAATAATGTACATTATCGAACCGATATTTCTGCAATGACGCACAAATCTGAACAGTCGGATTTGTTTTTTTATCACGTTCGCTCTCTTTTACCATCGTCGTCTAACTTATTCGAGCCCAAATTTCCCGCTCGCATGGCGTAAGTCAAACGAAAGCGGCGAGTTCTACGAAGCGTTCTTTTAATTTTTTTGTCATCTACCATGTGTCGCCTAGCTTCGTGGCCTTCCATGATCGCCATGTTAGTGCTGCTGGCGTATTCTCAACCTTACACGTAACCCACCCATAGAATAGAGCCGGATCAGACCACACCGATAATGCAGCGGAGATCTATTTAGCATCAACCACTGGGTCTTTCCCACTGTTTTCTCTTACGGCTAGTACACTATCACTCAATGCAGCCCCTGCCAACCATCAACAACAAACGTATAGACGAACGGTAACCGAATCGGCGCGCTGCATAGAAATATCGCTGGAGCCAATTGGAGCGTACACAGTCTGTACGTGCCCTAGAAGAACTCCAAGCCAACGTTAAGGCTGTGCTCTGGTACACGACGCGATGTTGCGCAGTGTTATGTCAATTTGAGTCGGAATGTACTTGAGAGTCTTGACTATCTGCAGATGAATGTGTGTGTATATGTATTTGCACACATGAGCTATCCCTCTATTTTCTCTAGTTCTCCCTCTGCCCATTTCCTTCTCGTTTTTTGTATTTACCGATTTATTCCCGACTGCTTAGATTGTAGCTAGTGCTCTCAGCGCGCTTTCGGATCCGTCTCGGATAATAAAAAAAAAAAAAGGAAAAATGACAACGACAAGATCTTAACGTTCTTCGTGCTCCACTGGATTCTAGCATTGCCTGTGATATCGTAGTCCTCATAGCCTGACTCGAACAGTCGTTCGAGTTGCCGTTCTCCTTAGACCACATAACTCCAATACACCTTTTGGAGTTAACGTCAACGTTAACAACAGCAGAAGTGTAAACACGCTTTAGTTAATCCTGTGGCATTCAGCCTGCGCTCGACTAGGACTAGCTGCCTGATGGGCTGGGTTAGTGACTAGCGTCCGATGTTACTTGTTCTATCTGTCCAGCTGACTTGTTTTAGCCTTTGGCTAGATGCCAGATCCACCGTCCACGGTCTTACAGCAGTGCTGACTGTCCGTCGTCTGCTGCTCCGATAGCGTTTCCCATTCCTTTTCATCGTCAGCGATAGCAGGGACGGCCGCTACGGTGGTCACAAAGCCCTTTCTCACGTCTTTTTCTTTTCGCATTTTTGTTTTCTTTTTTTCCAGTTTTTCTCATCTACTTCGCTCCGTTGTCTTTCGAGATACCTCCTATGTAGTCCTGTCGGTTTGCCGGTTACGGCAGTCCAACTTGGCAGCAACGAAACCATGGTGATGGCAGGAGTGTTTGCATTCATCTCATGCCCGGACAGAATATGCACATATCATAGGTCTTATATTCTTGGAGGCCGCTTAGCCAGATTTTGTACAGGTACGCTGAATATTGACTATTTATATATATATAGAATTGAACAAATAGAGGTGGGCAGCTTGCTTGAGAGAATATCACCTTGCTATGGACTATTCTTATCTAGTCGGTATTAATCGATATATAACATAGAATAAAGGCGAGCTGCCGAGTGATTTGACAGAATGATTCATTCCTGCGTCTTCGTGTTGTTGCTTTACCTACTGGCCTCGCTCTACCATCGTAAACAAAATCTCTACCTATTGGTGGCCCCGGTAGAAGAGGGCTTTACGTTTAAGGTACTGCTGCTGTCGCCGTCGAACTTTTTTTTGGAACAATAGAAATCCTATGGCCATTGTCAGTGAGAGGCTATCCAATGGAAATAGCGATGCTATCGTTAGCTTCAGAGGAGACTTGCTCTCGTGAAATGAAACGACACGGTCATTGGCACTGACCATTGTCGTTTGTGGTCATCAACTGCTCTTAAAGGAGCAGCGAGGCCAACGACTCTGCTTAAGCCGTTGCAGTTAAACTGTAGTGGAGTACGTCTGCTTGTAGCTATGCTGCTAAAATAAACTCATTACCGTTCATAGTATCAATACAGCGGCACGTTTGTTGACCGTTCCGTAGAGTTAGAAGATCTATGGATGTGCCAACAACGTTTTGTGTTGGCTACTCGCGGTTTTGCGGGTACGGTTCAATGTGCTCGCGTCTGCATTCAACTTCGTGCGAATATATGGCAGCGTGAGCCATCGAAAAATCCACTGAATATATGATTACTCATCATATTCGGGCAAAGGAAGTTCCACAAAGTGAACAGTAACGCCGCATTTCCAGAGGAACAGTAACAGTGGTATCAAAACGAGAAACATCGCCGTCGATCGATTAATTTGCCTAATTCGTAGATCGGCAAAAATTGACGGCGGATCAATCGTACTGATAAACGGCATTCTCGATATTTGTCAATGTTGATATGGCGCTGCCAAAATATTTCTACTATAGAGTAAGCTTTGTGTGTGGACGACTGTGGTCTCAAACAAAGAAACTTCTACGGTGTGTCCAAACAGATTGTAGAGAAAATATAATGTACGCACCACGATCAATTGATCTTGTTTCGCTTCCAGAAAGGTGTACCCTCCGATACTGGATCAGTATCTGTATAAGAAATCACTACTCGAAACAGCCAACGAGGTTGCTCCACGTAAAAAGAAGAAAGTAACCGAGGGTGTCCGGACGGTAAATTTAAATGAAACAAACGACTTTATTGAGTTAAAAGTTATTGTCAAGACATATCGTTGTATTTGCTGTTGGGTTATTGTAGACTCCCAGCTTAGATACCAACAGTGTTGGAATGGCATAGGCCTATTTTAGAGTTATACTAAATAATAATTAGTTAATATGCCTCGATACGAAGTCGAGCACGATGAATAGGTCTGAAATATATATCAAATGATCGCTGCACCTCTAGCGATATTAATTGTTTTCTATTCTCGTCCAGTGTCTCGTCTGGGACCTGATATCGTACCGTTTGCTGTCGTTGCAGGCACTCAACGTGCAGGTGGAACCGTGAAGTTAATCCAAAGACGGGAGACGCACGGAGCCGAACTTCATGTCACGTCATATCACACATGACAGGACCTGCTTAAATCAAGTTTTTTTGTGATCCGTTTTATACACGTGCGAACTAGCACAGACACAATCCAATCAAAGCACCTGCACCCGTGTATAAATTGCACTATATAGCTGCACTGAAAGCTTTCCTGGGTTTCTGGTTTCTCTTTTTCAGTCACGCACGACTTACGTGCGTGCGTGCGTGCGTTTCATTGCTGTATTGATATTCGTTTTCTTCATCTGAATGCACTCACTGAATAAAGGCCTATGAAATCTTTACCAGGACCCTCATCAACGAATCACCAAAAACGCTGTCGGCCATAGATGAAAGGATGTCGACGGTGCTTGTTGTTGTTGCTGTCACACAATCCATATGGGCACGGAGAAATTCACTCTCGGGAAGTCCTTTTGCCTGCACTTGTCACACTTTTGCAACGGCTTTGAGACGACACAACAAAAAATGAAACCACTGTGACTGCCTAAAGCGCAAATACACTATTACAAAATCCTTCGATTCTGCTGCCAATTCTGACGTTTTTCATTGGGTCGTTAATGGCTGTTTGTGCGTCCACCAAGTAGAGCCACTCATAACCTGAGAAGAAGGCAATTGCCAGTAGATACAACGGTTAACAATAGTCAATATGTAAGGCAAGCAAAAAAAGGGACAGGTGGTTCAGTGATGCATCTAAGCAAATTTTGTGATTAAGATCAAAGTGACAGGAATTGATATTGACAGTAGCACAGCTGTTACTCAATCATTCACTTACGAATTAATTTTGGTCAAACAACAGTAGTAGGGCTCCGTGTATTAAGGCGGAAGCAAGCATGTCACTAACGCGTAAGCATCATCATTGCCACCGGTCTCCACAAACACGTTGGCTCTATGGGAACGCACATACATGTGAAACCGAAGCTATTTCTTCGTCGTGTGTATTGCTTAGTATCATCCACTGGCTTGTGCAGATTTCGCTGGAATGTGGTTTTTCCTATTATTATTTTTTGACTGATTCACACTTTTTCTTCCTTATACCCGCTCGCTCATCCTTCTCCGACTGTGCTTTTGCTGGGTTTCGGGTGCGATTATTGAGAGAAGCCTAGCTGCGGAGTTACCTTGTGGCTGTGGAATTTCAAAGGCCAGCAGCCGTCGTAGCGGCATCGAATGAAAAACTGTCACTGCTGTTCCTGATAAAGAGGCATATCCAGTACAACGAGGATGAGAAATGTTACGCAAGGTGTTGATGACACCGATACAGAAAACACAAGCAGGGGTTAAGGTGTGGGCACGACACGTCAACAACGTGAGCCGCTTGTTGTAGTAGCATGCAGCATGTGGCAGCCCCGCATGTGGCAAACAACACACGCCCGTAGCCCGCCGAGTCCAGGGATAAACTGGAGAGCGCGCATCGAAGGAAAGGGAACGTTCCGGGGGAGGAAGCACCAAAATCGGCCGAGTGTGTCGTGGCGGGCGTCGATGGGTGAGGGTAAAGGGAGTATGCTGTCCAGAGGGGCAGTTAGTCGAGAGAGGCAGAGCAGAACACCGTTGGCGAGCGGAACACAGCTACGGAGTACGGACGACCGATAAGAAGAAGGCAAGGATGGCGCTCCTTTTCTGGTCCTGAAGTGCAGATAGCACCACGGATACGGGCTATGGGTCGGTCCAATACAGCAGCAGCGATACGATGGCGACGCGCGAAAAACAGCATTGACGATCACCACCGCGAACAGCGGCACCAACCACAGTCAGCAGCAGAAGCCGCGCGACTTTGCCGTTGTGCTTTGTGAGTCTTCCCTTTCCTTCTTTTGAGACCTAGCGCACGAGCGCGCGTGCAAGAGAGAGTGTCAAGTACGACGTGAAATGGAAAGAAATAGAGAGAGAATTTGGTCTCTTTACCACCCTTAATCTATCTCTTCCTCTCCCTTTTCCTCGTCTTCCCCTTACTCTCGGCCTGATCTTATATATCTCCCTCCGGTCTTCTCAACTGTGTGTTGTACTGCGCCCAGCGAGTCGCCCTCAGGCTGACTCCTCTCCTCAAACCCCATGCTTGTTACCTCTATCCCAAACCTATCTCGATGCCAGCTAGCTTGAACCAGCCCCAACTAAGATCCTTGCCACCTTTTTCTCGTCTCGTTCTCCCTTTGCCGGGCGAGTGGAGAGCTCTTCTGCGGCCTTGTTGTCGTCTTAGCGGGTCCATCTTGTTTGTTGGCAACGCGATTGGCACCCACCAAACGGACGGCCTTCTCCGTTCCTTCACATTTCCACACACATGCATATGTACCGACAGATATATTGCTCTCACTAAGTCCTAATCGGGGCTGGCTACGCTGACCAATCAATGTAGCTCTCCCTTTACGCTGTGCCATGATCCTTTTTTTCGCATTGTTCTCCTACCCCGTCAAGCATCATCCTCGTCAGGTTTCATGGTCGTTACAGTCACGACCGTGGAACCTGGTCACTAACTGGTGGTCGTTTGCTGTTGCGGCTGCTACTGCCGCTGTTCTTATCTACGCCGTCTATGGAGCCCCGTTCCGCTTGCTTACTTGTTACCGGTAAGGCTGGCGTACTGCTGGGTACCGTTTGGCCTTTCCTTCATTCGTTTGTGTGGTCCCTGTCTTCGTTTTGTATGACCATCCATTCTCTTCATTTGTTTTACTTTTCTATCTTTCTCTTGTTAATTCCACTGTCTACTTTCGGACTCACTTCCCTTGCTATCCCTGATAAACAGGCATATCCAATACTGTTGCTCTTAGACGACGCAAAGAACGAAAGGGGGCGGGGGGGGGGGGGGGTAGCAGCAAAGCAGCGCATCCTATTTCCTCGTCTTAATCAGTCTTTTTACATGGTTGTTTGTCTAGCTGCCTGTTCACCCGTCTCTCCCTTAGCAACACTCGCTTTGATGATTATCCACACACTGGTGCACGACCCACGCACCAGTTATCGACCGACCAGCCAGTGCAGATAAAAAACAAACCGCTATGTTCATTGCTGTCTGCGTTTTCGGAAATCCGTAAGATGACGCAGGGGAAATTTGGAGAAATGCAAAGTACTTTCCTTGTAGGATCCTTGTCATACGCCCTGTTTGTCTGTATGGAGATGAAAGATGCCACTTGCTTTGTATGTATAATACAGCAGCGTCGTGCCCATACGGGACGGCGTTATCACCCGTTTCATGTAGACTGCGAATATCGCCGCGGATCGTCTTCTCGTGTTGCTTTTTCCCAGAAAAATATGTATGAAACGGAGTAAAAGCGCGAGAGGATAAGCAATCTCAACCACGAACAGCTAGAAGGAGCGCTGTGAACAAATGAGACTAAGAAAAAGTAACTATTCCAACAACGGACAGAATAGAGCTTCCGTGTGGCCTTATTCCGCGTCATGGCTGGGCCTGGTCTCTGTTCGTTCTAGCATTGCGGCAGATGGCGGACAGCGCGTGAAGCTACTCGCGAATTCGTTCCGTTTGCTTCTTCTACTCGTGTCCGCCCCGCGTAATATAAATGGTCGCCGAGATGATGGGATGAAAATGTACGCGAGGCCATATATAAGAATGGGAAGGATGGAGTACACGGAAAACGGAACAATGAAGCATTGAGATTGCAGATACGTACAGATGGTAGAGGTGATGGTGGTGGGGGCAGCGGCTGCGACAATGGCGCTGCCGGCGCCTGAGGGAAAGTGACAAAAAGATCGGAAAAGATTTCCCTGCTTTTTTCGGTTGGCCGGCTTGTCGTCTTGTCTCTTCTCCTTTTCTTCATCTACTAATTCTTCTGCAAATGAAAAGAAACGGAAGACCACGCTGCAGTCGCCGAAGGGTAAAAGCGAGACTGGGCTCCATTTCTCTTCATCGAATATTGAAGAGGTCGGTTTAAAGTAGTGTTGGACACAGGCATAGCGAAGACACCAAACACGTTGCAAGGCAGGTACAACAACCTTCTTTGCTGGCTCTCTTATGCCCGGTCTTTCTTCGCAATGCGTCGTGATTAATTGAGAAAACGAAAAAAGCAGAGGCAAGTACTGAAAATACACGCTCACCGACAACAGCAAAGTACGTCTCAACTTAGATACATCGATAACGCATCAATTCACAGACGAGATTGTTCCGTCACTTGAGAGTTTAACGCTATCGTTAACAGCATTGCCATGAAAAATGAGCAAGAGGATCGTACCGCTTATTTGCTGTTTCGAGGTGCCTGGTCTCTTTACAACTATTTATTGCAAAAAAGAAGGAAACGAAACTTAGAGAGCTTTGTAGAGAACTGTAAACAATTTTAAGTGTCAAAATAACTCACTGTGAGCTAATACTAAACATGCTACGCCAGAAAGATTCACTCACGGGCATCAGTTAAAACTCAAAAAGACGATGCCATTAAAGAAGCAATTTGTCACTGAACTCAACCTACATTTATTCCGAACGAAGTATCAAAGGCTGCATGTGATATGTTGTGTGTAAAGGGGCAAGGCTAGTAAGGCAAAGTAAGTAGAATCCATCGAGGCCTTTCCCACGAGTTTTCCGCGATTCACCGCTATGTAGGCATCAAGCATATCGAATGGATCTGTTTGTAACGGCGAATATGCACTCAAGGCGGAGAAGCCGACCAATCGTAGCCATAGAAAATCCAGTGCAAGTACGGGTAAGCCTCAACTTACCAACCACGTTGGATGAACATTAGCCCCTTAGCCCCATTTTACCTACTCCCGGATAATTCTCAACGTAGTCACAAGTCCGCCGGTTCGCTGCCTTCTGGGCTGAGCGAATAGCAGACAAACGTGTTTTGGTAATATATCTTCCTCAGAAAGGCTCATCCGTCTTGAGTGGTGGCGCCCTCTAGTGCGGCTTATATCAGACTTGTACCCTACAAATGGCCAACAACGAGGTATAAAAACAACGTACACGTGTATAGAGGTAGAAGCATCTCTGTATCTCTTGTATGTACACTCTGGTTCATGTCTTTCGAGTATTGTAACAACGCTTCTCTCACGTCACAAAACTTTGAACGCTTACATTAAATTGGAAAAAGATGAGATTTGAGGATGTCGTTTTTTGCTGGTCTGTTCGTGGTACCTGATTGGAGCTGGTCTGGAAGCAATTACGTGTTGAAAACAGATGGGTTTCTATCGCCAATTGATACGTAGTTGTATGACTAACCCTTTACATTTCACGTGCGTTCTAATGACCTCTTACGGTAGTTAAACATTGGCATCTTTCTTTCTGTTGTTAATTCTAATATTTTAAATATTGTCTTTAACTAGGAAGATCGAAAATTCTAAAGGGAAACGAAATAAAACGAGAGCATAATTTGTGTACAAAGAAAGCAGTATACAACAGTTTTAGGTTATTTAAATTTGTATAAATACTTTATTATTGTTGTTGAAGTAAGAAGCATGTAAATAAAAAAATTCTGAAATTGGGTGGTTATGAGGTCGAGTGTATGCACCTTACGGCTTCTCTGCAGCAGTTCCCGAACGACTCCAGAATCGAAATGCCTAGGTCATTCAAGGCCGGGGGTGAGCCATGAACAGATTCGGTTTAATATACTCACGCAAGTCCAAATCGTATGAACATAACAGACAATAATAAATACAGATCGGCTATTTTGTGGTCCGAAAAATTTGGATTTTTGCAAACAGGATTAATTATATATAAAGTAATGATCACTCTTTGACAGTATCAAAGAATGAGCATTACTTTATGTACAGTCAATATTTGGAATTTTAAGTGCATATTGGTTGTTTATATAGATATAATTTTTCTCTTAATTTGCAAGTAATTTCCTATTATATCATGTGTATGATTAACCGAGGGGGGTTGATGCAGCATTATTATAATTAGTAGAAAACAGGTTTATAAATTTCCATAAACGTCTGTCGTACATCTTGTCGAATAATGTGTGTATGTTTTTGGATTTTGTGAATGTGCCCGAGGGCATATCGAGATTACAGTATTCTTCTCTTCCATTCAATTCAACCTAATTAAAATTGTACTTAGGTGCATCTATTTACAAAGTATTTGTCGAAGCTGCTCCACATTGGAACGATTAAGAACACACGTAGCGATTACTGAAACTCTTGGTGTGCATTTTTACGGTCAGCCTAGTAACTGGGATATGTTTACCTTATTTCTGACTCTAAAAACTAAAAGGACAGTTTATATATCAGAACAATTTTAAGAAATAGTAACACTTATACCGTCAATTTAACACAGGCTAGCATTTATTGATGAGTGCGAATAGAAGTGGATTTATATTGCATTAAAAAAGTATGTTGTGAAGATATTGGTGCACAAATTAGGGTACTGACTACCAAATGATTTGATTAAGGTTTAATAATCTTCAATTTGAAAATCATTGCCTGCCCCACTTATAGGGTGTGCAATACATTATCGAACGAAATATATCGGGGCTAAATTTGAATGTTACCCAATAAAACTTCGTTTCGCATAGAACCTCCAGAAATGCGATTCCAGTCTTCCGTTCATTAGCACTTAAAGAAAAACTTTGCCGAGCTACATCGGGTAGAAATTTCACATAAGCAATGTTTTCAATCATAACTTCAGTGGTAATTGACTTATTTATTGGTCAATCAACCCTATTTCATTTAAACATTATATTAGAATTCGTTATCGCGCCATCCCAGACCGACGTAACAGAAGATGCCAGTAATTAACTGGCGAACTTATAGTTATTAGGGATATGCGTACCGCAGTAGGATTAAACATATTTCAAACGTTTTTTAGGATATGTTTGGCGTCAAGCTGGAAACGATTAGCTAATCCTCCCACTCGATTTCTAAAACAAAAACAGTACAGGTCTATATAGGACGTTACCTGTTACAAGGTACCCTGTTTACCACCGGATTTATTTTTCTCTAAATATACATCGTAGTTTAAATGAACGTGCGGCAAGGTATCAATTGATTACTTCAATGGCGGGCATCTAGGTTATATGGTATGCTCTATTTTTTAGTACAAAAGCATTGGTTTTGAAAGTGAGTACTATTAAACTTTGAGATCTATACGAGTTAGATATCTGGCGTGATTAAAATAATTGAGCTTTTAAATTATCTGAGTGTTATTTTGTGTATTTTATTGAACGTTTGTTTGCGAAACAGGCGATTCAACTTTTTGCCGCAGTTTTCCTTGCTCCGGGGCATTTATATATAAAGTACGACTACCACGGCACTATATTAGCTGCCTTCTTTTGTCCATATACAAAACAAAATTTCCTTGATCGTTTATTTAGCTTACAAATCGCAAAAACTAGTTTGCTTTAGGATATAACTCAGTCTAGTAGACTTATATATCTGCGAATATGTGTCACACAAACCAATGCACCACGTTTCGCGTAATCACAATCGTATCTAGCCACAAATAATTCTTTATACTAGAATTATCGATAACCACAACAGTCGCACGCTCCTCAGTGCGATACTGTTACAGTTTCTGGCAAGAAAATACAAATCCTCGATATGTAAGGATTTTATCCACTCTTCATGTTATCCAGCGAAGTTATGTGAGGGCATATTGTAGTAAACAGTCATGATCTTTCTGTGTCAAGATGGCATCTATCTTTAAAAGAAAATTATTTCTCTTTAGCTTTGTTGAATGAGTGATTTCTTTGCACAGTGTCTTTAGTGGGTCATGTTGTCCCATTGCTACTTCATACAGTTCCGTTTTACAGACTGGATGGGTCACTGACGTAGCTGTTAACTGGTATTTTTGAAAGCTAGACGAATCGTTGTTAAACCATAAGATGGGCAAGTTTTTTGGCAAATACACTGGAGTATTGCTAACGATTGTTCTCAGCGCTTGTATTAGGCACCTTTCGCTCCCCATATAACTCCACCATCCCCTATATGGTGGGTTTTTATCATTTTTGAAATACCTAATGCTGTTAAGGAATACGTGCTTGATCTACACAACAGATCATCAGCACTAGATCTATTTTTTAGTGTAGAGAAAGTATGTTTTTAGGGGCCCAGCAGTATTTCCAGCTAAACAAGGGAAGGTCGGAAAAAAATAATGTCTTTCGCTAATTTCGTAAATAATTTGAAGTGGAGGAATCAAGTTTGTTTTTACTGCTAACTTAATCGTAAGTTTTTTTTCCAGTCAGAGAGTTTCATATACAACAATATTATATATTTTGCATGTCACTCAGTGCTTGAAAGGCACTGTCGGAAGGTTTCAAGGTGATTCTTGGCTTCTCGAGGATGAAAGACTGTAAAAGCTAGCGAATTATTTAAAGACATCTAGGCATTATCGTGGAGCCCGCGAAAGCGTCTAACGTGTTCGATATAATTAAAGAAAATACTTATTTAACCGGGTAATATTAAAGCTCGCAAATCGATTTGGTTCCTTTATTCACACAATTTGCCTATAAGATCCGTAGAGTAGAACTCGATCCTGGTACTTGTTCTATCTGTCTCTAGATCTGTAGTCTGTATCTAGATTGTCCTTACATATGGAACTATTGCGATCCCACCACTGGCATCAGTAAGGTTGTGCTCATTACTAATGTACCCATAGAACGGTATATTGAAGATAGAAAATGTATTATGACCACGAATGTGCCGATACTTTGAGTGACTGCAAAGCAAAATTAGCTTCAGTTATATACAGCTTATGCTTATATAAGCTTACCTTCTATTGCGATGCTAAATTAAACAATGCTATGGTAGTAATGCTATAAGAATTTTCGTGCGCCATTTTTGCGAAGGCCGTGATGCGACTTTAACTGAAAAAAAAAAAAAAAAAAAGAAATTTTCGTCACAGCTAGAATGATTCGTTTTATCACCAATAATTGGTCTTAGAAAAGCAGTATTTACAACCCATTTTAACATATCTTTGTTCCGTGCCTTAGAAAATGTATGCATTATGAACCTTCTATATAGTATATTGCCTTGCCGTGAAAGGAAATTCCACGTATCATATTTACACATTGAAAAAGTCTAGGACAGGACAATACTCTCTAAAGGAAACACACTTTACGAAAGGAAACACATTTTACAGTAGCAAAAGCCTCGAAGGCCTCTGGTGGAGAGGCACAGGTATCTCTTATTCTTTCATTGTTTGCTCATCTGGGCTAATTTGAGTTATTTACCTTTGCTACTGTAGTGTTTGCTATCCCTATCCGAGGTCAAATCACCGACTGGCATCGTCGATTCGCCCCTGGCTAAAACTTAAACACTCCATAGAATATGAATTACGTAGGATTGACATACTTGAAAACTGAAATCTTTAGAAAAATATGCAAGTTCATCTTAGAAGCGGCAAATGGATGTCCGTTTGAATTTAGCCCGAAGTAATGTAACAACAACATTGGACCTAAAACCAGAAACATTTATGTTTTTTTAAGGGGTCTTATAATCACGTGATACAGTGTAACACGTATGTTTAAATGTTGTGTTTTGCTGGAGCGTACCAAATTGCATAAGTAGTTCTGATTATAAGCCGACCAATATTGGACGATAACTAACGGATATAAAACTCGATATATTCTTAAGTTCAATTCATAAATAGTAGCTGATACGTTTCCGCGGCGATTTTTAAGGAGAAGTACCTTCGAATGAATGAGTTCTCTCAAACATGTAATGGATAACCTAAAATTGGTAACTAGTTAATTGGATACTTCGATATATCACGCATAGATTCACACTCTAATTGAGCTGATTAAATAGTTTAGTGATATGTGTTCTTTAAGATTCACTGCCAGATTGAAGTTTCAAAGGGTCTACCTTTGCGCTCAAGATAAATTCACAAAAAAAGGTTAAAGTTTCCCCATTTCTATTGGAGTCCATATGAGTGAACTGATAATAGTTTGAGCGTTCACAATTAACCAAGAACATGCGCTTTTTCTATATAAACTATATATTAGACTTCAAACCAATGATATTGAGTTTGAAAAGGTTGAGAACAAAACCTTAAAAAGACTAAGGCTATAGATTTTTTACGTTTATCGTAAAAAACTACCGATTGAATATCTTGTATCTTTCTACTTGATTCTACTGATCCTTATGCCTATTCCGAAACGTTCCGTCGAAACGATAGACTGACTGAACACTTGCGTTCTTTCTCAGATAGACATATCGCTTCTAAGACCCAGTTGCTCAGCCTAGAAATGCACTGCTACATTTTATGATTGCTAATTTCAGATTAAATTTGGGCATGTCTATGGAGTGGCGACTGCCAGCTTAATCCAACATAAAGCTGGTTTCTGCTGCACTAATACGTGGTTGACGTCATAGCACGTGCATCTACTATATTACGTGATACTAATCTAGGCACACCATTCACTAGCAAAGTGCTATACAATAAACAGTCGACATAATCATTGTCGTCAAGTAGCATGAGTAGACACTAGGTTATGTCCTTTGTTTTACTTACACATATTCTCGTTGTTCCCGTTGCATACTTATAGCGGCAACAAGGGTCGGTTGGATAGACGGAACCATGACTGCTCGATGAGTAGTTTCTGCCTGCTCTTACTCGTTACTCTACTAGGTGCCCTATGCAGTAACAGCTTGCGTGCAGTTTGTGTCTGGTGCTAGAAGCTCGCTCGTCGCTGTTGCCAGCTCAACAGCGACGAGCGGCTGTCGGTTCTACGGATTTATCGTCCGCGCCGCCGTCGGGGAATAAATGGTTCTCGGCAGTGCCATCGGGGACGATGGAAGACTGCAAAAGCTGGAGAAGGAGGAAAACGAGCAAGAAAGGGCTAAGAAGGACCGGGCTACTATGGAGAACTGAATTTCCTTAAGGTGTGCGCGGTAAAGGATTGTAGTTCGCCATAAGAGACGGGGGTAACAAGCGCATACTGCGGCACTACGAAAGCTTATGAGCACTAGATAGGGCCTCATGCGGGAAATGAACGAAGCGGCGGAAAAAGGGGGCGTGCAGGGCGGGATGCACACACGCAACCGTACACGGAAAAGCTCTGCGGAGGTGGCGAAGTAGATTCCGGCGGCTGCACAACAGAATGGAGGAAAGCGGCAGTAATGGCGGCGATGCATCAAATCAATGGCAGCCAGTCCTTTGGGTTGATAATGAGCGGGGCACAACGTCTTTACGAAACCAGCTTCTACCTAACAAGGGAAGCTGCCAAAAGCGACGGTCGTGAGTGTAAAAAGGAAAATGGCTGATATGGTATAGGGGTTTCATTGGTGCGGACAATACAGATTGTAACCCCTGTGGTGTCGGGTGCCTCGATAAGAGCAGCTTACCGAGGGCATCCGGGGCTCTACGCAGTGGGCGGAAGGGCAGAAACTACTGCGGAGCAAAAACTGCCCAAACGGAGGCTGCTGCCCCTTGAACGGAAAATCCAGTCAACCCTTAGGCTGGAATGCCTGACACGTAACGTTCGCCGTCTATGATGTCCGCCGTTGCCGTTCCTGCCACCTCCTACCCTACTAAGGCCATGACCACCAGTACCAATAGGAGGAATGGTAACAGAACTAGGATAACTACCCACTTACTTTCGTAATTCGTTCTCGTCCTCCTCGTCCCTTTCTCCTGTTTATTCCTGTCTTTGACTGCCTCCTCTATAACAACCTGTCCAATCTATAGAAATACGTGCGCGCCTGGAACGAATACGGCTGATCAGTTTATTTAGCTCCATTCAGCCTCTTCCTTCCTCTCTCTATATCTTATTTGCTATAATGTCTGGTGCTCTATTCCAGTTCCAGTCTTTGTTTGTGCTCATCCTAATTTTCCAGTTTACTTTTACTATGTCTTTAACCTCGTTAACTCTTGCTGTGTGTGCTAGATATTAAACGAAACGAATCGAAGATCTGGGCGCAACGAAAAACCATGTGTCATTAATAAAAGTCGAAACGCGCCTGTTTTCATCAATATTTTGTATACTATGGAAAGTATACATTTACATAGAACAATGTGAGAAACAGCTGAACAGAGTATTAAACCTAGTTTACCACTGATTTAGAATAGACTCTACTATGACCGGCGTAATGCCGGAGCTGTACGGCCTACACAGATCTGTCTTGAATTGCTCAATTAGCTCCTGCGCCGTGTTGGTGAAGTCTTCACACAAAACTATTCCGTATACCTAGTTTTGCCTCCTAACGTACGACCGTGTTCGGAAAGATCGGGCAACATATAATGAGGCACAGAGTTTATACTAAATTAACACAATTCGCTATCTCCCTATTTTGAACTTCGTGTATTTTATTTGTCCACGTTTGTAACGTCAATAGATATAAGTGTATCATAACAAAAAACCAAAAAAACGAAAATAGTTGCTGTGCGGCCATAAGCAAGCCGAAGTAGCAATCCAATTTAAAACTTCAATCACGCCTTGTACGTAGATCACATGTACCTTGCGTGTATACGCCAACACAGTGCGTACGCATACACATCGATATATATATTATATACTTTGTGTATATTTGCGGACTATACAACTCGGACGATTTGTCCCTTCTCCCCAAAACCCAGGCCGACCCTGCGGTGCGGCAGCTATTCGCCCAATTCTATAGTGAACGTAAAAGGGAATGGATGTCTCCTTTCGTCATCATGTTGTCTTTACAAAGCTCTCCCACTATATCGATTTCTGTCTCGATCTTTTCCCTCTAACTCTTTCCTTTGTTGGAAGACACAAGGATGGCCCTTAGAATTTTGTGTTTGCAGAAATCTTTAAGGCCCCTAACCCCTGCATTCTTACAGCCCTGCGCAGTTTCGCTTCTAAATTCAGTTTTCCTCACGTACCAGGCTGTATTCATAAATGCGCTCCGTCCGATTCAGCCCAGAATGGGCGCGCTAAAAAGAGTTTTTTTACGAAAGACTGGGATACTCCTTTAAAGTCTTTCCGCATAGAGAAGCCGTCCGACTGTTCGGCTTATTCTCGTCTCCAGCTGCTAATTTGAGCACTGTCAACTACAATGGTAACTGCCCATCACCGAGAAATAAACGGACCTGGCGTTTGGTGGTAACTCTCACTCGTCCTGGCTCGCAATGGTAAACGTGTCAGGCATGCCTGTGCACACTTTTTGCTAGTGTGTTTCGGACCGGCAATCGGTTACTTCAAAATAGGTTAAACCGGAAACCCCAGGCAAAAAGCTCTGTATGTATGCGTATTAGACACGATAGAGTGATGTGACAAATGCACATTTGTAGATACAACGCTACATTATATATATATATATATATAGGAAAGAGCAGCGTTATATAGGCCAAAATTTGCTCAACGCTATTGTTGAAAGCAACTGGTGACGCAAAAAAGATGATGCCAGTATACCGTCAAAGTCTTTTCTATTATGTGGTCTAAATGGACTCTCTACAATTCAGAGCTTCGATCAATTGAACACATTTATTTGGTCGGCCCATATACCTCTACTAGATGGGATTATATGACTCAAGAATAGATCTATGTGGTGCGAGTACGTTCGTGCAAATATCATCAAGCGTCATGTCTATGTGGCTGTTGCTAAAGGACACTATGCCACATAAATATTTGCTGATAAAAATCAATGGGTTAAAGGTGATGGTTCGTCTACCATATGTCCACATGAAGGTTTGCGGTGCAGTGCGACCCCAGGTTTTGAATGGCACTGGATCACCCATTGAGAGTAATGAACAGGAGCAGCTACAACGTGCGCGCCAAAGCCCACTTCGTCTTCCCAAATTTGATCTCACTGAAGCCTGTATAATAAACGTGTTTATACAAGATTCCATCGTTGGTTCTAGCGATGGTAATGATCTAGTCCACGATCGTGATTGTCCATAACGGGCTGCATGTATAGGTTACATTGTGTCTATAACGTGCCAATTGACCAGTCAAAATGTTTTTAAGATCAACCACGCATACACGTCCTCAACAACAACAACAACAACAACGACAAATGTACGGTTTCAATACAACGTTTTATATAACTGTCAAAGTGATTATTTAATAAAACATAACATGAGAACTTTTATAAGTAAGCTTTACAAAAGCGTGATGAAATGTAAAAGATGCTCAGCTATCCTTATGTAGCTCTGTGTTTGCCGAACAAAGTCCAGTTTCGTGAATCGCACTAAATTTTTCACCCGTATGCAACTGAAAAAAGAAATGTTTGTGCAGTGTCAAATCAAGCTCGCCGTATAAATAAAAGTGATCAATATAAACTCCCTTATTTAGGACCAAATAGGCCTCGTTACATCGTTGGAAAAGTTACGTTACTCAACAGTAATTGATCTAATATTATAGGTCTCGTCGCTTCTTTGGTTTGTTGCTTATTACGAGAGATAGATATTGTACAGTGAGAGGAAACAACGATTTTTGTACTTTTCGTTTGTAAACATTTATAGGTTGATGTTCGATTCGGCCAAAGTCGAAAGGCGTCAACCAGGCCTCATGAAGCTTGATAGCAAAGAAATAAACATTTTCAGTTGTTTTTAAATGGCTAAATTTTAATACACAATTGAAGTCTAATTCGAATTCAATTCCATTTTATCTATGTTAACACTCTGTTTACCTGTGTATGTATAATTCTAGCTGCTCTGAAGGGTGCCGAGTAGAATCTTCGAAGACGGCTGTGAGCAAAAATGGAGGTGAGCGGGACATCATCTGATCTGGAAGACACAAACTTGTGCAACAGCTAAAAATTGGCACCGTATTATTTGCGGGTGCGTCTGAAAATTTCTCTTTCATCATGCTAGAGAGCGTGCTCATAAACTTCAACAGCGTCATTTTTATGGTGGAATATCGAAATATAACTCTTATTGTCATACTACTAACGTCTGGTTGAAATCAAACTGAGAGTTAGGCATCGATGACTATCGTTATTTACGCAAGCAGCAATTTGCTTTGCTTGTGGAATGAAGATCATTATAGAAAGATAATCTCAGATATATTCTAAGTTAGCGCACTTAAAATAAAGAATATAGTGAAATAAAAAGGATTGTTTATTTTCTAACTTCTCATTTAGCACATACTTAGAGCTTATATAAAGTAGTACTCAGTCAGGTATGTACAAAATAAAAAATGGCTACCCAACTTTCGTCATCTTGCTCTCTTCATCTGCATTTTTTGCCCGTTCGAAGCTGTTTCTATCATACAGCATGCTTCTGTTATTATTAAGATCGTACATATATGTAATGCGTTGCACCAATACAGAGTACGAAGCATGGTTACGTTTTAAGCGCAATGTCACAATAGTTAATTACGAGGCATCGTAAAACTATCAGCTATCCTATTTGAGAAATCACATTTTTAGGTGCAAAGCTACCGGCCTGGCTTACTTACTAAAGTTAGGAACACACAGTGTTCTAGCTTCGAAGCCGGGCGTGAACACGTTTCGTTCTGTGGTGAAAATCGGCCGTCTGAAGCAATGTTGAACGGTTTAAGTGCCAGGCGCGAATTTCGAAACATTTTGGAGCTACTGGCCTAAATATCCGTTGAGCTGATTACCCTTCACTACTCGACCATCCGTCACATAAGAACAAGAGTTTATTCGGTCACAGCACTCAAACAGTGCATTCCATCCACCCGGGTGCGTCCGCACGAAACAGCCTAGAATCATTTTTTATCTTATCTATTTTCTGAATCGTCTTGATATTTTCCACGATTTGACATTATGAAGAAGGCTCCGACATGAGTACCCCAGAACATAGCGAACACAGGTAAACTTTAGAATATTCCGTGTGTGAAGAAGATTGACTCAGTTCTGACCTATGCTGCTACCGCAGAAGCAGGAAAGGTAAATTTGTTAAACTCAGCCTAAAATGTAAACCAAATTTACTCGTAAATCTGGCATAAGAAAAACAACCAAGACCATATCATGTATTATTTATCAAAAATTTAGTGTAGAAACACTACGATTAACATGCAGTATTCCAATCATATGGAGCTGCTTTTGTCGACTATGGCTGTTTCGAATGTTAAAAGCGGTTCTTAGATGGATACACAGCCACTGTCCTGCGTAGCATGTAATTAATCATGCTTTTCCTACTACTTTCTTTGTTTGCGCTTTAAATATCAAGATATATCTATTTAGATTCCGATTAAGGAAGCGAAAGAACACTGCCACAACATACAGCGACGATGGAAAGAACAAATCTTAGCAAAAAGACACCCCATAGAAGTAGTTGTAAGACTCATTCGTACTTGACTTCCTCAACCTGAAATACACATGTATGCGTATACACCGTAGGATCAGCCGATGATGAAAACCTAGGGGATTTTGCAACTGTGCGAAAATTTCGGCAACGACGACATTACGATTTGACTACTCACTAACCACAGTTTGTTCAAATAGGGTTCTGTTTTTTATATTGCTCAGCATTAGTTTGGCTCGAAGTGATCAGTGGCCAAGAGACCTATGGTTGAAATCGACAGTATAGAGGTATCTTTTTAGCTAAGGCTTATGCCCGATTTCGGGCGCATCATTTGTTGAAGATCCATTTTAAGAGTCTGTAGACAAGCGATGAATTAACTAATTCCACAATGCAGAAGGCGCAATTTTCCCTCTAACAAATTGTTAATATAAGTAACGATACACTTTCCGCAACTACAATAATGTATCGCTTAAAAAAGATCAACATTTAAAATAAGGGTCTATGCCTATAAATGTATCTCGGGGTCCAACACATTTAAATATTCGTAAAAAAAAATAAAAATCCTCGACCTTTTAGGCTTTTTTAGATTTAATTTGCACGAAAGTTAACAAATAGACTGGAGATTAATAACCACATAACTACTGAGCGCTCTATGTTCGGCGGAAGTTGGCGTGCTTTAGCTATACTGTAAAGACTCTCGGACAAAAAAACTTTTTTTGGAAAAATTTCCCGACCGATTTTCACACCGTGAACCTAAGGGTTATAGTTTTGACATATGTTTTGAGTTATGCGCGTGTAAAAGCCTTAAGAAGATCGTGCAAATCTTCAAAGTTCTGGAACCCTTTCATCTACCTGAACGACGTTAGCATAAAGGAAAGCGGGGTTACGGCATGATAAAGTACTGTGATTACCTTATACGCAGTTTGAGCTGTGTAAAATTAAAAAGCAACAACTCTTAAAATAATAAGAATTGTTAAAAGCTCTTAAATTTAATATCATCGTGGAAAAAAAACCATAAAGGTGCAACTGTACAAATTTAAGGGTGACCGGCAAAAAATGTGTATGGCACAATTTAAACGATTCCGTGATAAACCGAATAGTTTGTGGTACGAATAGCAAAATGCGACAGGTCATAGAACAAGAGTGCTATTAAAACACCATGTGGAACGTTGCGTTTCCGATGAAAAAATATTTAGGTGAGTTATCCATTTCAATGGCTGAAGTAGTTACGTCTGTCACGTGATCACATTCGTGTGTACCGCCAACTTTAGCTCAAAATTCTCGAATATCGTATCGGCTGGTCCCGGCCCTGCATACATGTTATTGCTGTTGTTATAATCATTACGAGTATTAAGCCATGAGATATCACAAAAAAAAAAACTATGAAACTGGGATTGGTTTTAACTTTATAGGTTCGTATTTAGTTATTCTTCATCCGCAATTTATATATATATCTTCGTGGTAGCGCTTTAACGGCCAACTTGAACCGATTCCTTTATTACCCTCTTAGTTTTAGGGTTTTTTTCCCTGCTGCTCTATTATTGCTCAAAGGCTATTATCTTTCTTCACTAATTCAACTTTATTGAAATTTTTAATCCGAGCAATCTTCTATAGAACCCAAGTGCCCGTATACACACACATCATCAGCAAGGATTTAGATAGACTCTGCAGACAATCCTAATGCGACGACGTGCAAATTAAATCGATACTTAAATGATACACTTAGTCACAGAGAAGGAACATTTGTATGTCATAGTTAGATGCGAAGGTGGCCAGAACGCCGAGAAGGATTTCTACTTTAATTTACTGTCTTTCAAAAGTTGGCGCCAGCTGGTATAGCTAGGGCACATGCGCAAACATCAATTCTGTTAGCAATTCTGTTTTTTTTTAGCTATTTTAACTTTTTTTAGAAATTTTAACCTATCAATATTTCGCTCTTATATCATAGAGAATTCATTACAGCTCAACTTTCCTCGAGTGGGAAGTCCTCCAGCAAATCCTTGGAAGCAAATAGAAACCGGTGATCGTTAGTGCGAACGAGGATACCGCGCCAATTAAGAGGTGCTTACGAGTATGTATTTAGTTAGCAGGTAAGGTTGACTAACCAAAAGTATTTTTTTCCAATTAATAACCCTCTTCATACACGGAAATGCCAGAATAATATCCAGAGGTCAATAGAGCGTTTCCGCCAGCCGCCGTCATCATGTACCGGACACAACAGCAATCTATGCGGTTAGCAGGGTTCTGCTAACAATGACTGAACTGACGGTGTGTTATATTGCACAGGTTGGAACTGTTTCAGCATTAAACTTAATCAAAACAAAATTGTTTTCTAGGGGATTTTGTTGCGCATTTGAAAGGAATTTGTTTTTCAACTGATTTCCACACAACTGTGAAGTAGCATTCTGTAATGAGCGTAGGGTTTATGCGGTTCGCATTTACTGATTCCCTTCTGCTATGTACGATTCACCATTTTACCGAAAGTTATTTCCTTCATCTGTAGATACGCTGATATCACCTTAACAGAAGTTCATCTGAACTTGGACTTTCAAGCGAATGCTATATTTCTCAGAACGTAAAGATTTTTGCAAACGTCAGAATACAAGCTAACGAGTATCTGCTACTAGTCATTTTTTTTCCTTATTAAATTTTGTAATTTTTCTCAAATTTGTCTTCAATCGGTTTTCAGTACTGCGATGCAGGAAGGCAACTAGTGCCAGAAACGGGTAGAGCTATACCATCGTAACTACATATGTACCTAATGCACGATGCTTGACGTATCAAAACGCTCAACAGATACGACGTAATGGGTAAGGATTCAAAGATGCGCGCCAAAGTTGGGCATAGGTTTTATATGAACAGAAGTTGATCATCCGTATGTTAGTCCTAAACGTGCAGATGAGCTATATGTTAGGCGAATAGACGCGAATTAGCTTGAAATAGCGTATCCACTTCAAATCTAAGTTCGAGATTAAGTTTCGAAGTCCGTACAAAATTCGCAGATCAAAGAACTGATTTGTATGTAACAGTCGATCATTAGCGAACGATCATGAGAAGACACAAACCGTTTGAAGTTAGATTATATATATATATATATATTAAGTTGGACATGAGATAACTTTCTCGTATATATGCTACGATTAAATCACTCCCAATGTATAATTCACTAGGATGATGATAATAGAAGCTGTGAAAAATTTTTTGCTTTAAACAGAAAATGTTACCCAAGGCATTTTTACAATATTAAATCCACATTTATAGAAACTACTTGCTACGTAAATAAAACCATTTACTTTTTCGTCAAGTTATTTTCGCGATTATTAGCGATTTTTCCGACAGGTTTAAACTGAGATCATATACGTTACTTTTGGTGGTCTCCTATTTTTACCGCCATTTGAAATTTCAAAAAACTGCAGACTTCACTGAAGATTTTTCCTTCTAATTTCGAATTCGCTGTACGCATATCGCGGCGCTTACTCTAAACGAGTTAATCCGAAAGAGTGAGCATTGCGTCGAAAATTCAAAAGCTTCAAAGACATCACAGGGTTGTCGGACGGCTGATGAGCACTGTCAAAAAATATCTATGTTCCTATACTTAGCCTAACAGTAATATCAAATACCTAATCACGCGGGAAATACATGTTTGTTTTTTTCCAAAACAACGGTCAGCATTCCAACGGTATAGGTGGTTGGCCAAATAATATTTTCAGAGTGATCGTGAATATTATTCTAGCTTGTAATGCTAATATTTTAAGTGTAACTCGTTGCGAGCACTCACTTCATTAACCGGCGGATGTTGTCTGTGCAAAAAAGGCATAACCTTACATTCATCGTTAAAAGGGAAATAAACTTACTGAACTGAAATAAGTCAATCCTTACTTCAGCTGTGTAACTGCTTTTTTTAAAGTCATTCTTTAAGTCATCATTTAAATCATAAGTATCTCAATGTAGAACGCGTCAGTTGCCGGCTACTTTAAACAGTGCAACGTAAAAGTGAGCCTCAGAAGGGAACTTTTCGTTTGGGAAAACCCTCGACGCGTTTGAACGATTGGCCCTGATTTTTACGTTAATAGTCACTGCGAATGCAACCAAAGACGGCAGAGGATGAATACGACTGAATTTAAATAGCGTAGTTTATTTATCGATAATGAATAAAATGTGTGGTCCCGGAACAGGTTTTACTTAGCTTAAGGACAAACGGATGCAATTACTTAATTCAGTCACCTAACAGGAGCATTCGCATTGCCCACAATCTCTAAATCCTTTAGAACCGCCATAAGTGCGTGTTTCTCAATTTCGATTTTAATCTTTCACTTGCGTTCTATGCACGCTAGTGCTACGAAGCTGCACGACGGGTTTCAGTCCAGGTCCACTGCACAGCTAATCTGTGGAACGATTCTGTTTGCCGAAGAGAAAAAGCTTCTGTTGCATTTAGTTGTCAGAGGATTCTGCACACATAGGCTGGAAAGATCAGTGATAGCCTTTTTTCGGTGGCTGAATGATAAATCTCAGTGACTTTATTGCCGTATCGTGTCACGATAGTTTAGTCTGCCTGAATTCCCACGGATGGTTAGCAACATCCTATGAACGTTGTCGATAAATCAAGTCCTCGGTTCGTTCTTGATGGCTCACACAATGTGCTGTACGCTCGTGCGTAATGATTAGCATACTCCAAAAAAATTTAGTTTCAACGTTCTTTGTCTTCGTGCCCTTCTTATGAGTGGAAGGTTAGCAGTTCTATCCAATATCCAATTCTAGAACGACGCGTAAACTAATTAAAGCGCTGACACAATCGACTGCTCCTTTATCTTGCGCACCCCCCTATAGTTATAAAAGCGTTCATTTATCCCTTCCTTAAACTCGTTCCCTGAATATTGCATAATCCTTAAGGAATAAAATTAAGATAGCTTGTAACGAACTTTTTACTTTAACGATAAGGTATTATTCGAAATGATCGAAGAGTACTACTGTGTTACAAAAGCTCTTCATATTGCGTAAACGCACTTCGATATTATCAGGCTTGTTGATGCGGACACGTTTGCTTTGCCTCTTCCGATCATATGCTAATGCTGTTTTTCTAGACGCAACGTGCAAAAGTGAGTATACGCTGTTCACAAAAGAGCAGCTCGGACTACGCACCCCGGAAGACCGGGATTTCGAAGAGATGGGCGACATCTTCGTCATTCAGCGGACTCAATTTTGGCCAAACGTTCCGTGCACCTAAATAACCTATTTAATGAAGACTAGGCGTCACTACTCCTGTTCTAAATAGGTTAATCCGCCATAGCAGCTAGCACATGGCTATGGAAAGCGACAGGCACTTTACGTGAGAAAGGAAATTATCTTGTGGGCAAACCTTTTTCTTGGCGCATCTGGCATTGTTTGCTACCAAGTTCGGGCAAGTGGCACAAACGTTGCGTTACGCGAGGCGGTTATATCGCATAAGCACAACATAAAGCAGTTTAAACGTGAAACGAAATGTAAAAAAGTTTCATAGAGAAAACGAATTGCCTAGAGGGGCAATTCCAGTGTTCATTTGCTGTCTATCGCAATGGCCTAAAAACAAGATTAGTGTAGGCCAAGCCAACTAAGACCGTCAAATGCATAATTTATACATATAATATATATATAATAAATGCATAATGTAAATAATAACGTCATCAGCACCGTAATAAGCATAATGTCGAATCGCATCTATACTTTTGCATTCTTCACTAATCAAGAGGGCCTAGTGAACTTCGTCTACGTCATCATTTTTTTTTTCTTAGACTTATTGCTTGTAATACCCATAGTTGAATATTGATACGGTCGGCTGGTTTGGAAAAGCTACGGAAAAAATGGTGAATCTAAGCGATTTGCTGCCAGTAGAAATCCGGAAGAGTTATTAGCGCAACATGGTTCATAAGATACGGAAAATGTCTGTCAATAAACAATAGCACAGGAAACAGCTCGATAGAAAGCTCAATATATATTGAATTGCTGAGAACATTCGGGAAAAGGCTGCTTGTGACCCTATGGTAACTAAACAGCAAACGAACGAAAAATAATCCAGAATTTATTAGCTGTTTAAAAATAGCATTTTCGAAATAGTGCATATTAAAATCGTTCGATCGAAAGCGACACATTTGTCACCGGCCGTAATGGGCTTGTGAAAGCTGGGAGCAACCCCTATTATTTTTCAAAATCGTATTTTTAAAAAAACTTCACACAATTTAAAAAGAGAAGTAATGAAGGTGACAATTACTCAAAATTAGTTAAGCATCAGAGGTAACTAAGGATAATATTAGGGCAAGTTGAATGGGGAGTAGAAGGTATAAATTGATTTCGATAAAAAGCTCAACGTGAAACTTGGAAGAGTTCTGTTAAGTGATGGTCATTAAAAGGTTTCTCATGGACAACTAGAATTCGTGTGCCGAAAAGGGGTGTGAGCCGCTTGAGAGTTGTTGTTAAGAGCATCCTGGATACGTATAAACCGTAAATCAAGATTCAGCATAGTTATTTCGTTGTCAATTGCCAGTGGCCTAAAGATAGTCTGATTGTACGCGAATGCTTGATGGTGTCGAGTCGTAAATAAAACTAAAAATCGTTATGTCACCTTGGTGAGTAAAGCCTGGTTTATGTATGGCAAGAGAACTGCATATGAGGCCAAGAGACTCCATATGCAGAAGGTGCAAGTCCTTAGCGAAGCCTCTGCCAAATGAAGGTATTGTCAGGTAGAGACAATAGCATGGAAACAAGTTTCCCAGTATTAATAAAAATGCAATTTTGCCTTTCGATCAGCTGAATTAACTACGTACATCTACTTCAACCATATTTTTTAGCAAATAATTTTTCTTCATATGTTCAATAATCGTCGATATACTCGAAAACTATCTAGAGGACTGCCACTGATATTTTTACGTAGATAGGGAGCGGTGTAGGTTTCCCAGATAAGATTCCTATCGTTATCCTATTGTGATTACTCGTTTAATTTTACATCCATTTACGGCCCATTTAGCTTTAGGAGACAGGTGGTAATTAGCTAGAGATTTATCTGACTGGGGCTTGACCATGTTAATCGATTTCTATGCTCAATTCACAGTAAGGCCTTTTGAAGAATCTCTATTCGGAGAAGACCCAAATATTGTTCCTCTACGACATCCCCAAGTTTCGACGATACAATAGTGCCAGCTACGTGAATGCTAGCGTTCAGCTGCGACTCTTTACGTGCTTAAACTGACGAACTTCCTACACAAATATAAACTTTTTTTTTATCGTAACATTCGTAAAGCAGCCGCTGTCGAGACACTATGTCTACGCGGACTGATATTCCGTACTTGACTGTATTTTATTGAATTTGAAGCATTCAATCGATACTACAATGTAGACGAATCTATAGATCTTAGGCAGGCTTTCTTTTATCTTGCTCCCATTTCATTTCGCTCTCGTTTACAAAGACTTGTTTAGATTTCATAGCAACAAGCGACCGGCTTCACCTACATGAGACAATTTCCCCAGGCTATATCAAGATGCATGAGCAATTCTCCTTACAACTCCATTCTTCTATCCAATATAGATGCAGTAACAACAACAGCAGCAGCGGCGGCACGCCAACTGGCAGTTATAGCTATCGGCCGACCTGCTTCTTTTCTCATTTGCAAGGCAGCGACGCTGTTGGCGTCGTCTCGAGAAACCCACAAATAACAGTTACTGACTATTAACATAGCAAAGATACGGGCTATGCCGCTCACTGTAGTCAACTGACAACGATTGAGAGATTGGAAAGCGTCCCCCGAACACCCGAGCCAACGTTTAGCACTAGCAATTTCACATGTTACCGCTGTACGGGCCAGTCCGATTGGCTTTAGCAGGTTCATTGTAGACTTCTATGTCCCACCTTCTGTCAGTTCTCCTCTAGGTTTAGTCTCTGAAAGAGGCTTCATTAGATTTTACAGTTCCTGGCGACGTGGGAGCCGACCCTTACGAAATGCGGACGCGGGTTCCGAATAACCCGGTTCTTGTGCGTTCCCTTCACTGAGCGAGTAAAACTTCAACATTGTAAGGCAACACATATAAAGTGAATGTTAACTTACGGAACGAAAAGTGAAGCAGAACCAGAAGTTACCTTGAAGGCAATTATTTAATGGTAACGCTGCTCGCAGACGCGTCGAGCCGACCAGTGACGCTAAGCAGGTCGAATCAGATTCGGCCGTAAAATAAAGCTGCTCGTAAGGGTCATTTCTAAGCAACAACACCATTATATAGTTAAAACACGTAGCTTACCATAGTTAGCAATAAATACGATCTTTTTATTTATGTTAGCTATGCATGAATTATTTTGCAATTATAATTTATCTTTACAAAGCGTTTTTTCATTGCTCGCTAGTTGTTTGGTAATACTCTGTATCTCTTAGAAATATTGAGTAGCAAAATGAACATCACGGACGGGGATGATATGAGGCTATATTTTGCAATGTCTTAACGCTTGCTACACCGGCGAATAGGGTAGAACTTTATAAAGGATAAGCCTCAAGCTTCTGCATGATCAAGGAAACCAGCTGTTGTGGCTTAAAAACTTCGTAAAATCCTTTTGTGAAGGACAGATAAATACTCTAATATACTAACTTCGATCGGTTTAACTAGATTCGCTTCCTTCTTTGTAACATTTAGGTTGAATTATTATAATTATATCGTAGGATTTGTAAGATATGATTGTCTATGGACGTAGTTTAAACGCCTTATACTTTTTGCACAGAACACACAGATTTCAAAACCTCGGAATCACTGTAGGTCATGACAGAGCATCAGAATGAACCCGATGTCTTCTGGTGGCCAACGGAACATACCGAGCTTCGGTTTTCTGTTACGCCTCAAGGTGGCCTGCCTTCTTTCTATCTGCAAAGAAGTGCGTTTGCATATATAGGTGAAGGCTGCTATAAGCTGAAAGAGTTCTAGAAATAAATACACAGTCCGCTCTCAATAGATGCTTGATAATAGACAACTTCTCCGATAAAAACCGACCTGATTTTAAGCACTTAAAGGTATGTGACACAGTACAGCCAATGGGTCGAACGCTGACATTTGTGTAGGCTCAGGTCAGAAAAAATTGCAAAGAAGATTTGAAACTCTGCCATAAGCGAGCTCAATCTTTGCCCTGATGTCGTTACTGACTCTATATAAAGAGTTAGTTAGGGCCTATTGTAGAGGCCTACGGCTAGATGCACTTGTTTGTCATGCAAGAACACCAGAAGATCAAGCCAATAGCGTGATCAGATCACATAACAGCATCCGTGTATAGGACAATAACGGACCAAATTACTGAGAAATACTGTCGCGATTAATTCAGCGTCCTGCCCAGATATTGCGTAGCGTACAATAAAGTTCACAGTAAAATAAGTCCATATCATCAGTCAGCCGAAATGTAAATAAAAAATTATACTGTTATGGCCAGTCGAAGCTCACGAATCATTAAGCACCACAAATGAAGTAATCTGTAAAAAAAAAAAAAATTTAATTAGTTCTACAATTGCGTCGTATTGTGCGTGAAGCGGATACGTTCAGACTTGGAAGTCAGTTTTTTTAT
>NW_019214099.1:0-23244 GCF_002532875.2 Varroa jacobsoni
TATATATATATATGCCTTAAAATAAATATAAATAAAAATAAAAACTAAATATTGAGATAATCCCATAAAACAAGCAAAGAATTTTTGCATTTAACATAATGTTTTATATCAAAAAAGGGAAAATGGACTAATATTGCCAAAATAATAATTACTAAAACTTGTATGGGCAATGCCCGCATATGCTGTCCATTCCGCGTGCCGCTGTGTCATTTTCCACTTGCTAAGCTTTGCGCGCACAACGATCAAAAACCTTTTTAGGACTAAGTTAAGGCCACTTAAGACACTAAAAATTCGCAGGGTTAGACCGAATGGGATTGTGTCAATGAGCGGATAATGATACACAAGTCAGATAAACATTTCGCTTTATAAATGAATTCATTATATGTATCTTGCACTATACATACGTAACTCTTGGGCATTTCCTACGACATTGTTTAAAATCTTATAAAATGCCTAAGAACGGTTTCTGACATGAAACTTGAAAAATTTATTTAAATATATATCTAAACAGTGTTAGAAAAAGGAGCGTGATACACGGATCAGGTGAAAGCTTTGCGATTATAATTCATTGTATTGTTTTCTTCTATGTATTTTAAATATCACTTATGACTTAGAGCACTATATAATACTACAAACTCTATAGTCGTCTACGTATGTATGTACTCATTTAGAAGATTTAAGTACTGCTTATCGTTTAGCATAGACTTGTTGCTTAGAGTATTCTCGACCACACATACTACAAAACCTGTGTGAAAAGTTATTTTCTTTATTACTTCTACGTACTTCTAGAGTACTTCCTACGTATGCGTGATCTAGTATAAAAGCCAAGTCCTCTCCGTGACATCCAAGAACGTTTCATGTAAAATCAGATTCTTTTTTAGAAACTTTTTGCTTGGTTAAGCAGTATTGCAACACTGTAACACAAATAGAGGCTATGTGTAGGAGAACTTTCATAGCATAAATAGAAAGATGCTTTGGCGTCAATAATTCCGTGATTTTAAAATTGCCCGCGAATAACAAAACATTTTGGTCGTCTGCTCGAATACGGTAAGGCGGCCTAGAGGTCTAGACAGTTAAAGTCTGCTGTGAAAATTTAAATTTACATCTGCCAGGCTTGTGAGTCCAGCATTCCTTACTTTTGTAAAGTCTTCGTTACACGGAAAACTTTTTTATGGCGCAGTCGGACAAAGAATGTGTTGTTGGTAAGTGGCTTAAACAAAAAAAAAAATACAACAAGTGAGTTAACACGGACAATGTTATGCTTAGCCGTTCATTGTAAACTCCATTTGCAGAATTTTCCACTTCTGAAATTCTATTATTGAATTCTGAGAACGTCGGTAACATCATAGAATCCATACTGCCCGACTGAAAAGAGTCCCATTAAATGGTTGCGAATACTTGAATCCGCGTAGGCTTCTGCCGCCTCCGCGCTGTCAAGCTAAATTCTTGTTTCATATACTACATTAGCACGAATAAAATTTATAAACAGGGTTACGCATACTCTATTAGCTATTTTGTGAATGTTCAATATTGTACAATCTTGAAGCTGGCCGTTATGTACATGAGTACATTACGCACGTATGTACTCATGTACACGTATGCATCTAATAAACACTGCTTGCTTGTGTAATTACTGTTTTCTATTGAACGTTTAGTGGATCTATTGAACAGTAATTGAATTCTGGCGTTGTGCAAGAACAAATGCCTTTATCCTATTTGCATAGTCCGTATTCTCTCTGCATAGTACTAATGTCCTCTATGGCTTTTGCCCTTTAATTCTGTTTGGTGTGTGATTATTCAACATGTCTAAGTTTGCCGGTAATGCTCAGCTTTCGTTAGACAAACGAATGGGTAAACAGAAATGGTCACAGGCATACACTGTGACTGAGAACTATGTTCGGAGTAAGAAGAAGCTGGAATTTTAATTTATGCGAGTTTGGCTCACATATTAGATACCGAGTAAACGGGTAAATATCAATTCTACACAGATACACAAATAATATAAAGAAACTTCAAATAAGTTTTAGTTTTTGATGTCATTTAGATTGCTCGAGTTACAGATTTTCGAAGCTTAGCATGTTATCATGATCCGATGGGGCAAACAATGAGGCTCTACATGGAACATGTTCATTTGGATTGACTGCTTGCTGCAAAACTGCTTGATCTAAAGCGTTTATTAATGTCACGAAACGCTTGCTTTTCTAATTTTGACCCCTATCAGATCAGTGTACTGAAAAAAATACGCAGTATTTTCTGGCGGGCTTGTTATAATATTTTAAAATATATCTAGGTAGAGTTTGCTAATAAAAGTATGGATTGTTGTCCAACCTAGAACTGGGTACTGTCTTTTTTGTTTTGTTTAAGATTCTTTGACCAACGTAGTCGTTGCGCGAGTGGCAAGTATATACAAATAAAAAAACTACAAAGTACCGCATTTTCGATAAATCACATATACCAAACAAGAAGAACTAACTTCTACAGACAGTATCTAGACCAATGATTGTGAACATAGAAATATTTACTATGGAGTTTCAATTTGACAACAGTGCAGAAACTTTTCCATTTTAAACACTGGACTGGCATAACCCTGCTCTTTTCAGGGAAAGCTGACTTTCTACAACAAATAATTATTCACACGCTAACCAATTTAAATAAGCAAGGATGATTTTGATAAGCTACACTGTTGTTCAACTGAGTATGTTTCGGCTGTATTTAATGGATCAAATCTGGACGATTGCAGTGGACGACGAAATCGAAATTAATTTGACGGAGGACCAGCTCAAATACATTCGCGAACGTAAACGTTTGGGAAGGCACAGCTGTGACCCTAACGTGACGATTGCTGACCCAGATTGCAACAATACGGTCTTGAAAAAAGGTCCTAGCGACGTAGATGATTCCACTGCCAGTGAAATATTCGACGATTCTAGTCTATCTTCGGGTGAGACAAAGGTAGGACCTTAGCGTCTCGGTGAAGAACTGCCATTCCCTCGTATTCTTTTTTAACTTACGTATTTTTCATGAATCCACTAACCCTTCCGTGACCTGGCTCATTTTCGAGTCTATAATTCTTGAAGATAACGATGTTTATCAATTTGATTTTAACCTCTGTAAAATGGAAGAACTCATTTGTTGCTTTTCCTAAAATTTAGATTAATTGATTCTTACAGCACTTCGGTAACCGTTAATAGGTAAGTTGAACATAAAAATTTTGTACAGGCGTCCTTCACACCCATGCTAGCCACAATAATAATGATAAGCATTATTCTCAATAATAACGTATTATATGAATATTCATTCAGGACGGAGACGAACGTGAGCCGCCTAAGAATATATCGATTGTTCTAACGAGCCCGACACTTATTGAGCATTCGCTAGGAGCCACCAAAAAGGAAAGTCATTGTTCGAAATCAATAGCTGCTGAACAAAAAAACGAAGACGAAGTGATCAACAAGAGACTTAAAAAACGTGTGCATATTCTGGACATAACAGCGAGTGAAGATGATGCGTTGTCTGTCGAAACTGGACCTGCAGATCCGAACACTGCGTTTTTTGATGTCTCTGACTCAATGCAACTTATCGACAGCCCAAGGTGGGTTAATTGATAAACTTTATAACTCTTTTTGACATGAAGAAGACAGGAAGAAATCGCGGTTATTGATTATAATTAATATAATTTTATATTTAATTCCATTGGCTCGTTTTATTATATAAGGATCGAAACCGATCTTACAATAACAATAAACCGCAGCGAATCTGAACCAAGTCTTTATACATAACGATTTGGTTTAGATTGTCTGAAGCCGTACATATATGGAGCGGGTACCTACATCTGTTGATTTGTTGAATTAGAAGAACCGATTATGGTAAACGAAACCTAACGATTTACGTGATCTCCGTAGAATAGCTTTACTGCATTCACACCCCATGCGAACTTGAGGAGATGCGTTCCCGCACGCACTTTACCATCGAAATGCTTATATTATGGTAATGCATCATAATGATACAATTTACATATCCATAATATTAATTTTTTGGTAAGTAGTATCGATTTAAGGACATATCTTAGACCAGATATCTAAAGCACACCTCTCAAAATTTCGAAGTTTTGGCTAGTAGCGATAGTATAACTAATTTGACAATGATAGTTCGAACCTACTAACGAGTTTCGTTCTATATATATACGCGTCCTCATCAACTCATTTTTATGAACATTTTAGCAAATAATATATTAGCATGCTTGATTAATTTTTTTTTCTTTTTTCAGCACGTTCGAGCTACCAACGAATGCATATTTAGAGCAATAATTTTATTGAGTAACGTGTATATATATAAAACATTGTAATTTGTACGGCGTACACCTAAATATAACTGTTTCTAGTTTTTTGTCTGATATCGTCGGTTCTGGCGGCTTGTTCCTAGTACGAAACAAAATGCGTCTATTGCGAACCTAAATCACCTCATGTGTTCCTAAGTTTAGTGCCTAAATTTTCACCTAAGTTTAGTACTCAAGCAGAGCGTCAACGAGATTGTGTAGCCATTCAGGGCGCCTCTCATCATCAGCATTAGCCGATTGTATAACCGATTTAAATCAGATTATAGAATATTTTAATGAATAGCCGCATTTCCTGTAACCACAAAAATTGTGGCTTCTGAAAAGGCTATCCGCAAACTAAAGTCAATTATGAAATTTTCGGCATCCCCGCTAATGATAATTTTATAGAGTATTTTAATTCCTTTCAGAAAATCAACAAGCTCAATTATAAATGGTGCTTCACCTACCCATACGCGATGTTTTGAAGCAACTGAAAAGCACATAAGTGATGACGGAAATTTGCTTCTTCTGGATAGTGGAGACCGTGAGGAGAATTCAGACTTGATCCCCGTCATGAAAGACTTAGTAGACGAGAGACTAAAACTCCCATCCCATTTAGACCAACTATCGTCAAACATGGGTAGGGCTGTATTGAGCGCTCAGCGAAAACAGCTGTTTCAAAAAAGCTTTCAGGTAGATTTGTCGTTTCGTTTGTTTACTAGTTTGTTTTTAATATATCTCTAGCGTCGTAAACATCGCATAGTCATAAAGGTGTTGTGACCAAAATCCTAACCTCTAAAGAGCGAACTACTCTAGCATGGTTGGTCCGAGGCGTTCATTTTTGAGTGCAATAATTTATTAGGCGTCTAGAACCTTTTTGTTGTACTGAATGTTTATAATTTTCACGTTTGATTTGCAGAATTGCAACTACCTCGATGTCGGGAAGCTCCGATCTCCCAATACAAAGAAAGTACAGAGCGTATTGAGAAATTATATTAATACAAAAAGTCCCGGTACACAACGCGTTATGAAAAAACCCCCTACCCCGACAGGATCTGAGGTTAGTTTCAGCCATCGTAACAATCTGATCGATTTCTGTAGTATATCAAAGCTATTTTTAATGCAGAATAGTCGACCACTATAGAAATCAACTTGCCTACCATGTGATGGAAGCCAAACTTACTTCAAAAGAGGTTTGTTTGGAAAAAACAAGTTTACGGAAAAATTAAATTCTTTTTTGTAAAGCAACAAGCCTCCTAATCGTCGCCTGTTCAATCTGAATGCAACTAAAAGCATTATATAGAAAGCATAATAAAAATATTTCCTCAGAAAATCTTGTTAAGCGAACAATATTGTATGCTTCTATAACAACTGACTTAGAACATTGAAAATCACTTCAAATAATACGCACTTGCAAATTCTGATTTCTCGATCAGTCTATATTTAACTGATAAGTGAGCAGTACTTAATCTGTCAGGCCTGTTTCTTATTAGATAAGTTTGAGCTTATAAATTACGAAAAATTTGTCCCATATAAATTCACAGATTACCGAACAGCAACACCAGCATCAATCTGACAATTACTCTGTAACCCCGCCACATTCGGGAATCGGCCGATCTCCTTGTGCCGTGGTATACCAAAGTGCCAGGTTGTTTGGACGCCCTCTGGCAACACCCAGACTTCTTGCATCGCCTGCGCCTCTGATCACGATCCATCACCGATCCAGTCCGTCCGCAGCTCGTCGAAACCTCAACGAGCCACAACTGGTACCGTTGATTAACCTGTTTTAGCCTATGTGGGAGAATTTTATCTCTTATGTCGTATTTTAACTAATACATAATGAAACTATTTGTGATACAACAAACAGATCTAACGTGGGTCTGATATTATTAATTTCAGCGGATCAATGAGTCGATCTACGAAACCTTTGAGGCTAAGATGACGCCCAGGAAATAGTCGAGTAGTGATCGTGTTGGAACGCACTTTTTGACACGATTACAACTTAAAACCGAGTTCTCACTATGGAACCGACTAAAATTACTCTTTCATATTCCATGTGTAAACTGACAGCACAAGCGTTGCTTATAAGATTTAGCTAAAGACATAGAATTGCTATTTTTTCTACACGTTTGTGTTACAACCTGTTCTTTGAGCTTTTAACAAACTTCACGAATGGCGCAAACTTACACAGAACACATTTCTGTACATTGAGGTGATCTTCTGTTTATGCATGAATGACATGTTTTTACATTACATTAGCCTTTTCTTCAAGCTCTCCAATTTATGCTTTAACTTAGTGACAATAAATTTGCTTTGTCAAAGACGTTTGACCATGTTTTGTGATAAACATGAAAAGTCGTCCTAATTTACAGCCCTACCGTATGCTGTAACAGCGAAACATTGATTACTTTTTAGTGAATATCAAAAGGCTACAACCCAAGTTTATGTTAGCAATAAAATAACTTGTCGTTCTGCTAACAGCGGATTCTTTTATTACCTTACCACACTTTGTAGTAATAATAATACGATGATTATAAGATACAGTGAAGGTTCGGATCAATTTGGTATGAGGTTGTTTGCCTAGATTTTTACAACGAGTGGATTATTTACGTTCTTCTGGTAAATAATTGTCTGGCCAACGTGGACTGAAATTTAAGTTGGTAAAAAGACTTACATTTTATATTTTTCGTACTGTAAGCATCTGAATTATCTTTTAAACGTATAAAAAAGCAAAAGCTAGAGAGCGCCCCATTTGTTGTACAGGCAGCTTGTATCATCAAAAATAATAATATATTAATAAAAAAATATATTTTTATATTTACTGTAAGTATGTACGGAAGTTCTGAATACGACGTTTGTGAAGAATAGTTGGAGTAAAAATGTTTTCTAATACCTTTATAAGCATAGTTCTGAGCGTCTACATATTAATGTATGATACAATTCTGCGTTGTTCCAAATGGTCAGGTAGTTTCTTAGAGAAACTGATATTAAAAACTTGCCATACTGATTTAGTTTGGTCGAAAGTATTTTTTCAAATGCTCGTATCTTTTACGACTCTTAGAGAAACCATCTTTGATTAGCTATTTATCGCATATTGCTGCATTTCTTTACGGATAGTCAGATTCACTAGAAAGGTTTTTAAACCATGATGTGTGCAATATGCGGATATGACATTCCACAAATAGAAGTACGAGTACATGCAGATGAATACACCAGAAACTACTAAAGCCTTTATGGTTTATAGAAAGTTTATGTAACTCATTTATTTAATTACCATATAATCGCGCAATGTATAGGCACTCATGGTAGTATATCTACACCGCTCGATTGCTTAAATATATACAGTGGTGTACATATGGTCTATACCTGAGATACTTTTTTTCCGTTTTCTCCGCTGTTTATTTATTTTTTGCGAGTGCTCATTTTGAACAACGCCCTCAAAATTGTTTTCCCATTGAGTCAACAAAGTGGGCTTCCTTCGCAGACAAAATACAAACATTTCTCATGATTGAATACATATTGTTTCTCTATCGGTCACCTCCTATTTTTTTTTTTTTTTTTTTTTTTATAGTACTACTACCATCGCTAGTATTTCTCATTTCATTCATTAATTAATCATCACTATCGTCGCTCTGAAACTCACTGTCGCTTGTGCCACTTTCCTCGCTGTCGAACTTCGTTACGCTTGATTCACTGTCGTTACTAATTCCGTCCTCATCGAGATCTCCTTCTTCATCGTAATCGCTTGTACTTAAGTTGCTGCTACTGTTATCGTTACTGTCTGTTGTAGTTTGATTTCCCCTGCGCGAACCTCCAGCTACTTCCGCAATTTGGTCACCTCCGCCCTGTCCAATGCCAGCACCTCGTATCATAGTTAACGACCGACCTGTCATGTCAAGTGTATGTCCGAATTCATTTTCATTACTGCTATCGCCGCTTGCAAAATCATCAATCAATTCGACTTCTTCGCCAAGCCGTTGAATAACGTGCATGTCGACAGTGGCTACACCTTCGACCCGGCAGAAGTTACCAACGAGAATTGAATCATTCACTGGCGCCAGCGTATCGTAAAGATACGCCTCAACCACTCGCGGTAGTCGCTGATCCTCCCGATCTATAGTCCAATGTCCACGACGGACGTCGTTAGGGTGATTTCCCAATGTGAGCATGAGTAATCGGCCATCCTTTGTAAACGCAGCAGCATAGTCGCGAAGCACAGCTAAAACCAGTACCTCAGCTTTACAATGAATGGTCCCCTTGCCCTGAGAGGATTTGCCTTTCTTGAAACGACGTGTAACCTGTAGATATTTGTAAACGACGTCACGATCGATAGTGACAATATAGTCTCTTCGGCCGTCCTGGAACCGATAACCGAGCACAATTGCGTTTGTGGGCTCGACCCGGACACCTTGTCCGTCCGTGGTCAGTGCTCTGCAAGCTATCGCTCTCTGACCTTTGTAGTCGCAAATGATATTATAACTGACCTTCTTCGGCGTCACTTTAATTACTTGGCCGATGGAATCTTCTCCTCCATAAGACAGGAGAGTACGTAGAGACGTAGCCAAGCTTTCCTTATAAGACGCATCTAGCGCATAGTTAATCTCAGACCGTTTGCAGCTTACTCCGATCGTGTCTTCCGCAGCTCCTACCGACATTACCTTGCAGATGAGGGTAGCTCCTTCCGCTAGGCACGTATGATCCTTGGGAATGTATGAATCGGCTAAATCACGCAGCATAACCTTCGCAGAATGGCTATTAGGCAGCGATAAAACTGCTCCCCAAGAACCGGCACTTCTTATCATGGCAGGGAGAACTGCCCCGGGCTTTAAAGGACCGTTATGAAGCTGCCCACTAATTACCATAGACCTTATGAAAGGTTTTATACTCAGCTGCTTCTTGCCACCAACTGATCCGATGCACGTCAATTTATTGAGTTTATTGCCTGGACTTATGGCAGTGAATAATGCCCTCGAAATGTCAGAAAAGTCACTAAGGTGCTCTCGGCTTAGAAGACACGGGCCTAACTCGTCGGCATCAAGCTCGAGACAATGTCTGTCCTTCTTGATCACAGTAGCCTCGATGTCAGTAAGAAATTCTACCTCTTCTTTTTTATCGCTCTGGCTTTGTTTGTTTGCGCCGACGTTCTTTCCACTACCGCTAGCCGCACAGTTGATGTTGTTATCATCGCCCACATTAACTTGAAGCGAAAGTGTCATTCGCTCAGCATCTGGGTTTATGTTCACTATTTTTGCCGTAACCACTTGTCCTACCTTAAAGATTTCATCCGCACGAGCATAACTGTGGGGTAGATACTCCTCAGGCACCCAGCCGCGAACCTTATTGTAAAAGCCAACCAGCAAGCCTCGTGGCTTCACCATGAGTACAACACCATCAGATATCTTTCCCACGTGGCATGTTTCATAGCTACAAACTAGTTCGTGTTTACTCTTGACCAACTGACGATTGCATGTTACAAAATATCTTTTAGGATAGTGTTTGCCGTTGATATACCGGATTCGAATCTGGACTGGCTTTCCCGGTGGAAAAAGTTCAGCCACGTTGTTCTTATTAACGACAAATGAAGCCTCAACAAAGTCACAGAAGGCGGTCACACCTGGACAGATGTCGAATACGATTCCGGTGTCGTTAGAGTACTTCACTTTGGCAGGTAACGTTTTGCCGATGATCAGCTCGTCTTCCGTGTAGTAGCAGCCACTATCAACCACTGACTCACGAAGCGATACGTACAGTTCACGTTCTAATAAAGATAAACCGATAACACGACAGGAGGTCACTTGACCTATAAAGAAGCAGAAAGCAAACAAATTGTTTTATGAAAAAGACGTTATAAATCAAGCAACTAGGAATAGTGTACGAATTTGTTACCAAAACAAAATTTGCAAGAAATACACAGATTCAGATAAATGCTCCATCAGCCAACCTGGTGAAAACACGTCTTGCGGTTCCTTTCCGTCATCATCAAACACGTTCTCCTTGGTTGCTATAGCAATTAGTGAGGTCTGGTGTTTTTTCTTCAGTGGCACTTCGAGTTTAACAAACGTTGATTGCACATCTACTACGATGGCCTTCTCAATAATTTGGCCCAACCGAACGCCGTGAAAATCATCAAAAGGGTTTAGTTCACTAATTGGCGGGACGCGCAGTGAACAATATAAAGTATTTAGAATCGGATGTTTGTAAAGCACAACAGCTGACACATGCGACTGAAGCGTTAATTGGCCGCTGAGGCTCGCGTCCCTGGGAATTTGACGAGGCTCAACGGCGCCTATTAGCTCGTTGTTCAGAAGCCACAAACCAAGTCCGGACGCGTCGCTTTGCACTATTGTCGCATCGGTGACCATGCCTACGATGAAAAAAAAAAACAAAAATATTACCAACTTAGCAAGTCAAAGAATGTTTGTACTTTTTAATGCATAGCTTTCGATGTGCATTTTAGCGGACCCTGCAAAGTGATACGATTTCTGAGACTGGATACGGCAAAGCATAACAAATTTTTCAAAATGTTCAATTGAGCTTCTTGATGATAGCGTATGTTGAATACAATCGTACGTCATCAGGTTACTAACCAGGCATAATTGTGTTTAGATTCCATTCTTCACCCGTCTCTATGACTTGACCAAAGGTGTACGGCTCGAACTTGAGACGACCAGCTAGGCCTTTCTTTTCGACACGTACAAGAAGCAGTTCACCTATGTGAAGTACTCGCGGGGCCTGTTTGGCTGCGAGAAACGCGCCTGTTAAACCACTGATACCAGTCTCAAGAGCATAACCATGATCTTCGACTGAGCTGACCGCGACCTGCAACACCATTCCCTCTCGAAGCTTCTCTTGCGAAAGTCCGCCATTCACATCCTCTGGGATGGTCGATACAATGGGCTAGAGAATTCCACGAACAGAAAAAATAACCTTAACTATATTGTTGTTAGCGCTGCTCCTGTCGCGTCAGAATGCTCTATTTTTTGTGTACTTATCTGTGTGGGCGTATAGATTATACGCCTAGGAGGACAATCTCTACTGACGAGATCTGGCTAAATCACCATGTATTTCTGACGTACCCTACTAACAAGCTTGAAAGTTTAACACGAATAAACTGAATTATGTATATGGCTTGAAACAAAGCTACAGGATGGAAAAGGTAAAATCTAAGGCAGCTTAGCTAAGGAGGTGGACCTAATCCGTTGGGTTTTATTAATTCCGGCGCATGAATGTAGTGATATTTCAGGGGTAATATTCAATGCCTAACTCTAAACTCACGAAATTTGGAATGGCCTTCTTTTTGTTCTATCAAGGTTGATGTACATGATGCTTTCATATACGCTTGCCTATTAACTTTTCGTCTACTGCTAGATTAGTTTAAAAAAAAATCTGCAGGAAAAACTATCCTCAACCTCATCGAACTATTATAAAAAGACTAATACATCTAAAACTAGATTCCCTTCTTACCGGACTGTCAGAAGATGTCATTTGCACGGCAAACTTCAGAACCTGTCCGATTTTAAAGAGTTCATCAAGGGTCAACAGTTTCTCAGGCAATGAGGGGTCGGCCAACGTACGCCGTTGATTTTTTTTTTGAGGGATACAGGCCCAGCGTTCTGCCAGGGAGGAGTACGAGGCAGATACATTGGCTAGAGGCAGATGGGCCACTGTTCCCGGGAGTGCTACACGAAGCATACTGCCATATATATGATGCACAGCTCTGGAAAAATTCGTATTTATAGGCAGCACATGTTAAAACGCGCGTACATCAAATCAAATGAGGGTCTCGACGGTGAAGGTTGTGTTACATAAGCAGATCTGACTAAAAAAATCTAATATGAATATTTGCCTTTTTGGAGTTCAGAAATATCATCTATAAATTTTGTCTCGTGAAGCGATCAAACGTCGTATATAGTGTCAATAGAAGTGCACGTAACGTACTCACCCAAGGATAACCATGCCAGTCTGTACGGTTTTTTGCGTAAGGGGTTCAATAACGATATCCTGCATTGGGTCATCGTCAGCAGCTCGGGTCTCGTGTTCATCTAACTTGGCGCTAGATTTTTTTGCTCTTTTCTGTATAAGCAAATATAATTTCATTAGACATGTAAAATATTCCACAATCATCATATTGATCTCATTATTTTTGTATAAATAAAGAATAAATCTATTGTAAAATCGAAATAGTATATATAATATACGTCGCTTTTGTCAGCTAAAGACCGATTCGTGATCGAATTTCAAATGCCATACTCGCATGTCTGAGTATACCTACCGGCTAAAGTTCCAAGCATTTGATTGTGTGCTTTGCGTCTTGCCTAGACGCAATTTTAGTGAATAGAGCAGCGACAAAGACCCTTGTCCTTTGCTTCTTTAAAGAAAACCTATTTGAATTCTATAATATGAGGAGTAGAATTATGTAATGTTGCTGTTCTTAAAGAAAAACAAAAACTGCCAGTACCATTATTATATACACATTTTAGGACGTTTTTTTTAATTTTTCAGCTCCTTGGAGTTACTTTTTTGCTGTGGATATTGCTTGTTCACGACCATGTTTTCTGAATTATTTAGAAGTACCGAACGGGACTTGCAACAATGTAGACCATCAATTTCGAGCAAGGAAGGAAGTGCCACGATAAATTTGTGGCCTTGTTTTGAAAAAAAATAAAAGCAGTTTTCTTCTGTTACTAGCAATAACTGTTAAACTCTTACTTGCTATAACAAACACATAGACCGCTAAAATGGATTCCTTGTATGTTACTTTGAATAATCCCGAAAACGGCAAGATGGATTTTCCATGTTCGGAAAATAGGCTGAGAGCATCGTGACTGACCCTTGCACCGAAGAGCTGACGCTTCGAAGAACTAATTTAGCGCGTAAAAACAAACACAACCTCATGGACCTCTGACGCATATTTAGTACGTACCACGCTCCCCTTCTTTCAATGCTTATGAACCTCGTTACTGCGCGTTACATAAAGGTGGAGTAGCGAAGGCCACTGGTGCCACTTGTTTATTTTTAACTCTCGCAGCATCAAAAAATATTGTTCTCTTTTTGCGTATTATAATCCACAGCCTCTTTATACCAATACAATGTTTCGAGTGTCTAGAAATAACAAAGGTAAGGACTATAAAATATTTCTAAACTTTGCTATAGTAACCAATATATACATAAATGCCGTAGAATGAACGACCTGTTCATTCTACGGTATTTATGTATACGACCTGTATAAAGCACTGACCGCCTTTTTCGATGCGTTAATGATTCGGAAAAAATCTTCACTTTGTCTGCGCTTTTCAGCCTTCTTTAGCGCTCTTTTTGCCTTCGAATCTTTCTTGTCGCTGACGGCGAGGACGGTGTGACCCCGCGGGAAGTACTGCTCCTCTCCAGCAGCTCCCGACATTGTGTCTTGTTGATAGAAACCACTTAGTTTCTCTGGTGTAGTATTGGGAAATCGTTTCCGCACCCTGAAATAAGGAAGCATCTTAAAATATTCATAGTCCACACTTTTATTCTACTGAAACTAAGCTTAATACTAAATATTAAGGATTACAGTCACGTATTTAACTATTTATCCTATGTCTAAACTGACTGGACGCAAATAAGGCGTTTTTGTTTTTATGAGATTTCATTTACACGTTGAAGAGGTCACACTTCTGCGTTATATGACTTCTAAGTATCGTTCACTATAATAAATTAATAATGAGCACACTACTGCTAAATAAAACAAACTTCGCGTCTTTATGTTTGGCCTTGTACAATAACAGTCACGGCTCTTTAAAAGAGCAATCAGTCACTGACTATAACCTAAGATGTAATCAGACAAAAATATAAGCTCAGAGAACACGTCTGTAATTTAATATTACAGTATCGATTTCAAATTAATCAACCGTGCACAATATTAAAAGAAAAAAATCCAAAATTGCTCAATCAGTTGGACTTTGATTGGAATAAATAAAGACAATGAAACTGGTATCTGTCAGAAAAACCAAATTGCGTTCTATTTATTCGTTGTATTCAACGGTGTACTACCAATCAGCCGACAACAGATTCTTTATGTGCTTCAATCCTAAACACATTGAAAATACACTGAGGAAATTTTGCTATTTGGCGGTAATCTAAATTAAACCAAAACCAACTCGTTGGGTAACGTTTAGCACCGAAATAAACCATAGTTAGTATTTTCACTGCTTGTAGAACAAACAATACCTTTCTAGCTTCCCAGTCGGTAATAGGTAAATAATGCTTTCATGGTCCAATCGAAACACTTCTATACGGCTGTGAGCGTTGTTCTACTGAACAATTCCAAGCCGATCAAGTACACTGTATATTGAATTCTGAAGTAGCTTTTTTTTCCTAAAACAATTCTGAGATTTTGGTTTTTTTCTGGCGCACTGCAGCTCCAGCACGTGCGAATGTTTTCATGCAGCCACCCCGACGAGGAGAGATGTTCTCTCTCATTATTGCAGCACTCGCAGGCCTGAAATGCGTTCATCCATTCATCCAGTGCGCCTACTTGGACGAAAATATCTCGAAAACAACGCCTGGGATCACTAAACAAACGAATATGAATCAAAACTTTTCATGGTAATTTTTTTTCAAAACATTTTTCACCTTTTATTCTATGCATGCACTTGCGTGTAAAAAGTTTCTTAATTGATTCTCTAAATAGGAAATCGTTCAAAAATATAAGGTAATATAGCATGGTTTTTTGTTCGCCGTAAAGCATTGGGTAAAGACGGTGTCTTTTTATATTAATTCATTATTTCGCTTATATTTTTAATTGTTTATTTGTATATTGAACCAACTGATTTTTTAGCACATATCCCGTCATTGGAATAAGATGGGGGAATTTGCGCACTGGTGCTCGAATTGACAATAATGGAAAAAACTTATTCTGCTATATTATGTATACATCTATATCCAGTCGAAGAAAATACGATAATCACTGATAATGTTATTCAATACAGTCGAAGGTATTATTAATAGATTATACATATAGCATTTACTATTGCTTGGGCTTCAACTAACTGTAGCTTAACGTCCCGAAGTGTGGGTTCTCAGTTTTAAAGATGAGCAATAATGACAGTGTCAGTCCCATGGTTGCCAGGCTTCGATTTATGTAGCAGTTTACTTTCACAAAACAATTGTACCTCCGTCAGAAATTTTTCCTGATCAGTCAAACCGTTAATACCATATTTAACTAGATATTAACATATAAAACAAGTTAACTTTAAATTCACAGATCTACCAAAAAAGTAAGAACTAAAATCAGAAATGTAAACAATGTACATGATCCGTTGTTCCGTCAAATAGCCGACATCATATGCAGCTGTTCGTGTTGACTGGTGACGGTAGCATTCAAGTACATGCGAATACAAAGTGATTGCAATCTTGGAGGTCATGTAACCGTGTTGAACATAATTGGTCGAAAGCTGTAGGAGTTCGTGCTTAATGTGCTATGAGTCTCTACGACCGCCTTAAAATTAGGAGGTTTTCATAAACAAAATCTTGACTCTGATGGAAGACGCCAGTATGGATCAGGAAGAGCAGGACCGCTTGTGTGCCCAGGCTCTTCAGTGGGAAGAATGCAATCGGGCTATGCTCAACGATGCAGAAGGTTTGAGTACCCACACAACGAATTTTCGACGCTTCGAGACGTCAATATACGACCTTGAAGAAGATCGGAAGTTTGCTGAGAAACTCCAGCGCGAGGAAGAAAACGAATACTTGGCCTTCCGTACTGAGAAACCAGAGAAAAGGGATCCTCAGCATGTGGCAGAATTTCGAGCGCTGATTGAAAAGCATAAGTGGCTTTCGCTTGTCGATCCCCAGTGGGAAGTAATCGATCCAACACCGGACATACACGCCATGTTTCAGGTATTTGACGATATGTTTTTCAATAGTTCATTGAGATTCTGTACCGTCAGTTGGAGTCCCAGAATGACATCATGTGCCGGCTTGTGCTGCTTTCAGAAAGGCCAGTGCTCAATTCGGCTATCAAAACCTCTACTAACATTGCGACCCCGGTCCGATTTAGTAGAAACTCTTTTGCATGAAATGATTCATGCGTATATAATGCTTAGCGGGAAATCACGATCCGAAGGACGCGATGGACATGGTCCGGAATTCCATAAAAAAATGCACCGAATTAATCAGCTGGCCAAATGCAATATTACGGTTTACCATTCGTTTCACGATGAGGTGCGTCACTACAAGGTTCACCATTGGCGTTGCGATGGACCGTGTAGGAACAAGCATCCTTTCTTTGGTTGGGTACAACGGTCACAAAATCGTGCGCCGTCGAAAAACGATTTTTGGTGGGCCAATCATCAACGCCAGTGCGGTGGAACCTTCGTAAAAGTTGCCGGGCCCGAAATGCAAGAGGGTGACGGATCTAAAAATCGTAAACGCAAACAGCCCTTCGGTAAGATTGGCGGAGACGTATCTGGCCCACTGAGCAAAATGCTCAAAAAGACTATGATAGGTACTAGAACTTCGACCTCACTTACAGTTTCTTCAACCACTACTAAGGTTCAGAGTGATCTGTTCCAGCCGAGCACTTTAAAGGCGAACTCATCAAAGATTACTGGACTTTCTGGCTTTACAGACAGTCATATCAATCAATCGAGTCAATCAAGTCGTAACAACAACTTTTTCAAACCGCTTATCTCAACCGTACCGAAAAGCTTCGTACCTTTCCAGGGCACCGGTAACGTACTTGGCTCTATTAATACATCTGGGACTTCGCAAGCTACCGATCAAAGGCTTGGGCATTCTAAAATTCCTGGAACGTCAAAGCATAACGATCACAGTCTTGGTCGTATGAACATGGCTGTAGTAAATGATAAATCACTCAGTGCCAGTACATCAAAGATCAGAAAAACCATACACACTCCTCCACTTCGACAGACAACGTTAGATTGGCTTCGCTCAAACAAGCTCGGGACAGCGTCAACATTAAGCGAAGGAACAAAAACCACGAAAACGCCTTCTTTTGCTGACCAGCTTCGGGGTCGGAAACTTATAGAGGAACTGTTCAGTAGTGACGAAGAAGCGACCGAATCTGACCTGAAAGCTGGCTTCTCCTCTGCTGCCCAGGAACGTCCACTGACAAATTTACCACAAAATGCAGCTCCGATAGTGATTGTCGATAGAGATAATGATAGCTGCACCAATATTTCCGATCACGTCGCCAATTTATTCCATGAAGTTAATTGTCCCGTGTGCTTGAAAAAAGTTTCCGAAAAAGATATCAACACACATCTCGATGCTTGCCTTGACCAGTGATAAATAACTATAAGGCCATGCCATAAAGTACCTATCCAATTGAATGAGCTATCTTTGTACATAAAATAGATAGCTAAGTGAATTACCGAAGAGATGTGCATACAGTGTGCATAGGTTCTTGAATTACGTATGCACGTCGATGCGTGGCACAAATCAACATTCGTGGGGTCCTTGATAGGTCTAACATATGTTTTCCGGGACAAATAAAAAAGAGTAATAAAACAAATTTATTTGGTGACTGTGTGACCTGTACAATTATATCTTTATATTACTTTTACGTTTCTAGGCTTGTAAATCTTATCAACTTCCGCAAAACGCCACATCGGATTGTTCGAAAAAGTTAAAATGCTAGAATAGTATTAAAGGATCGATGACAAATATGAGCGGAACTATGAACGTTACCCAAGGCATATTCAAATAAAATAAGCATTTTGCACAACTGAACGTCTTTGATATAACATAATTCGGGGAAGTTATTGGTATTAATAAGTGTAAACAACTTGTAAACTGTCTTGTAGTTTGTCTGTGTCGCTGATCGCATGGTTGCATTCGATATGATTTTTTTGACTTACTGTTGGCTGCATTTAGTTGCGGTTTCCACTTGTGGCAAGCTTTCTCACTCAGCATATGTGGTTGAGTTATGTGACCAAATTAAATATATAGGGACACCAGAATATGTAGATAGTCGCCTGAATGCATTTGAATTCGTTAAATTTCATCCAGTGTTCCTTAGGATCTCAATGTAGATAAAGAGTGAAGCAGAACTCGAAGCTTCAAACCTACAACATCAAAATTGTTTTTTCATTACTGCTTCCATAATTTTTTATAATATTCCGTTTGAAAATATTCTGAAGTAATTCTGATACATACATTTAGACTTCGTACATTTGATATTTTTTTGTGCAATCATTTAATGCAGACGTTCGTAGCAGTCAAATATCATATCCTACAAAATGTTCGTAGAGCTTAATAATTTTTTTTAGGAACACCGATAATATTAGTTGTTCCTATCCGATTGTGTTTACCAAACAACAATTCGTTCATTCGCTTTTGGATTTGAGGATTCGTGTGCTTCCTTGAGCTTTGAGATACACAAAAAGGACGCGTGACAGCATACCAAAAATCCGCGGAGAATGTAATCTTATAGAGCGAGCAAAGGAAGTGCGTTATCATGTCTTACAATTCGACGACAGAGATAGTGCTGGCGTAGTGGAACTCCGTTCAATAGATGCTTTCTGTCGTTCAGCTGATAATCGCTTAATAACCGCGTATGACTGCTTACAGGATCACCGCAACACGAACGCTATTAAGTCCTAGGGATTTTTCATTTGATTAATGCTTTATATTATTTATATTTTTATTATTTCTTTGTGTGTACTATATATATATATATATATATATATATATATATATATAGTTTTATAATAGCTTATAATAAATAAAGTTTTATATAGTATATAATATTATATTTATATATAATTATATAATTTATAACAATAATAAAATATGGTTGATGATTTTTCCATAAATCTCATAAAAGATAAAAATATTGATTTTTTTGCTTAGCTCAGCAATATGTATATAAATATTGACTAATCAATTTGAAAAATGCACCAAGAGTTGAATTAGGGTTAACTTTATTGATTGGCCTGAGGTCTGCTATTTGGCATGCGCATAAATACTGCAATTACTAGATTATGACTAACCCAATTTCTTGAATTATGTCTAGAACATCATGGTCTGAATGTATATTTTAAGTATAAGCTGAACGATTTTAATTTTATAGTTTTTTGTATATGTCGTGGAATTACCGAGTAATGAATAAACTGCTTATACAGATAATCTTTTTTCAATGTAGGCATTGCGTATCTACGTTACTATTAGAATCTCGCTTACATTAGTGACACGAACGTTAGTAACTACACTATGACTATGATCATATTTTGATTCGTTGACTTTGAATTACTTTGGTATTTTTTTGGAAACTATATTTGCACTTTTTTCAGGTCAAGCAATTTTATTTTTAGGCAATTAAACTAAAATTGCTAAAATTCGTAAAACGGTTCTTCATAACTTCAATTCTGAATTCGCTTATTAAAGAATACTTATTATCAAAACGATATACAAAGTTAGCAAAGAAATTTATTTTTTATATAGATTTTGAATTCGCCAAAGTAAAAGATGTTACTGGTATTATTGCTATAATTAATAATAACGTAAGTATTATTATTAAGATTAAAATACTTAACGCCATATTACTTGACTAATAGTTAAGAGATTTCGCTAAGCATGCATCTTATTCAAGCGACACGTATACGTATGCATTGTTTTTATTCTCTTATGTAGTTAATATTAGGTAGGAGCAATTCAACTAACATTTCGAAGGACGGCTGTAGTTGTAAATATGACTTTCCTTTTTTAGAGGATTTTTGACTTGATAAAAGTAAGCCAATATGATTACACTACAATGAATAGGGGGATTGCTAAGATTCGATATGTGAAATGTTTAATTTTGGATTTTTTACAGTGTCCATGTTAGATTTGCACATAAATTGTAGTAACGCATAAGATTAGCGTGGATGGAAAGTAAATAGAAATTAAGTCAACAACATTGGCCTAATGCAGAGAAGGTCAAAATGTTTATTATTTGCCTTTATTTGCCTACATCATTAATAACTATAATGGCACTGTTTTATTTTGTAAGAAAAACACGTAGTGTTATTCACTCAACTTTCCTCACCTCATTTATTATTTGTTGGCAGTTATCTTTTTCCCTTTGTTTGTCCTCGTTGTTTCCTCATTTCATATTCACAGACTGCGCTTAGCATCATCGTCAGTTCAATGTTCCCTTTCACCTTCATCATTATCAGTAAAACATTTACACCATTTGTGAAGACAGAGTACCATGTGAATGTTTTACTTCTCAGATACTTTTAAGATCTTTTGTTTATCAACGTTGCCTCAAGTAATAACATTAACATTATATGAATAAAAATGATAATAATTCAACCTGTATTCTACTAACTTCGTCTATTAGTTCAACCAGAACATAACGGCGTCCTCTCCACGTAATATTTCTGCGCCTCATATTTATTAGCGATCTTCATTGAAATACTTATGGTCGCTTTCCTCTATGCCCAAATAGTAAATCTTAGCAACATGCACTGTCCATAACGAGAAGTAGCACTAGTCGTATGATAAGTGCTTGTAGCGCTCGCTGCCTGTCGTCAGTTCACACGGCATTATAGCAGAGGTCTCCGTATTTGCCCATCGCCTCCTTGTCTCGTGACCCTTGTTTTACTCCCATTCCCATCGCCTCCTTGTCTCGTGACCCTTGTTTTACTCCCATTGCATATCAACTCGTGACCCTTGTTTTACTCCCATTCCATATCAATGATTCCCATCAAACATTCTCACGTTGAACGTTGATATAAGATATGCTGACTTAGATGCGAGCAGATAAAATTAACCCGCGTAAGCACTCCCTATAATGCCAACCTATAAAAAAATTATGATTTGAAAGTAAGAATTGTAAGAAAACTAGTTTTTTAATCGATCGTCCCATATTCAACATGCATGGCCCACAACATAATACTCCCTATCACACTCTCAGAAACAAAGTACACAAACGGTACAAAGCTGATAATAAAAAAATCTAAGTTTTGTTAAATAGGGCGCCGCATCGCTTTGCTGGGGATCTAGTAAATACTGTTGTAAGTCTGATAATTATAACATCCCATATTTCACAACATACATGTAAATGTTACGCCATATTCTTTGTGGTTGTGACAGAAATAGCTACATTGAAATTTCTGTATTTTGCTATAAAGGCGGTTGGTGTCTTGCCGTGCCTACAAGAAACGCGTGATTCGATTAAATTTTTGACTCGTCAGCCAAATTTCTAACAAACTCAAAAGTCGGGAGTATTCCTTTGACTATGTAAGGTTACGGAGTGATCTGTACTTTTCAGATGAGATGCTTCGTCGTGCCCGATATGTCGAGAACCTTTTTGACGTCGCCAATAATGCGGTTGTCGTCCACGTAGCTACTGCCAGCTAGTCCTGAACTTACTGCAGTTAGCGAAAGTTGCTCTCATTCAACAGAAAATAACCTTGCTTATATATCTTAAATTTAATCCATTTTCATTCGCTGCGATGTCATTCGGTAGATGATTGAGTCACGTCCAGGGTCCATGAACCAGAGGCCGATCGAGGTGGCGTACACGCCTAATACGATAACGAAAAGGGTAAATGCCGTTGTTGCAAATACGACTGGGTAGTCTCCATCATACTGATGAGCTAAATTCCACCTTGTTTCTGTGGGCGCCGTCGGCTCCTGAACATTGAGGTCTCGACGGACACGTTTAGGAGCACCCGATACATTCGCGCTCGATGAAGGTTGCATCGACTCCTCCTGGATAACCATGAACAACGAACGTGGGTGAGACTCGAGTACGCCGGTGGTGGTGCCGATCAACTGGCTGAAAAGCTGAACAGCACGCTGCGTTTTTTTGTGATCCTGGCCGTACTCATCTGCTAAAGCATGCAAAGAGTTCAGCTTCAGCCAGTAAACTGTCGACGGAGTATCGTCAACAGGAGCTTTGGCGGCATCGGACACAACACCTTTCAGCGTGTAGTATTCTAGAAGGAATGCCCGATCAGCCTGTTTCGATGCTTCAAATCGCTCGTCACGCAGAAGACTAATCGCCTCGCGCAGCCGTTCAATCTGGGCATCCTCCGAATCATTGACTCCTGTGTCTACAGCTTGCATACGGCCTTCGGCTTCCGGCCAACGGTGAATACTTCGACTCTTGAAAATCGAAAATTCAGCATCGAGTTGATTATCATTGTCGAGCTTGAAGCGTAAGTTTGAATTCATGATGAGCTCAATCATTGACGACCCGAGCTCGAAATCCGCCACCAGAAATAGCGTTGGGTGCCGAAGGGGATTGTAACTGCGCAAACCCTTCCATACACTGCCCCCTGGACGTTGCTGAACATCGTAGCCGTTTAGTGCCGAAAGGAGATCAGCCACCTGCGATGATTTGATCGAGTCTACAGCCGAATTGAAGCGGATATCATCCTGAACAACGGGAAATCGGATACTTCCAACGGCAGCGGCTAATGGTAGCAGCAGTGCTGCTATTGCGAGCGTGCTAAACATTGTTGCTTGATAGATCAAGCAAGTGCGCACACTTCTGTTACATACAATTTGAACCACAGATGTGTATAGTTTCACTGAAGGTAAGCGTTCACACTCCGTACATGAAAAGAAGCCAGTGACCAAGCTACTCCAGCTTGGGTCCCATGTCAACTGACACTATGCAGAGGCAGTCGAAGTCAGATGATTAGCAGAGCACCCGACAGAGATGGTGCCGTTGACTCGGTCCATTTCGAAACCACTCGCGACGGTGGAGAGGCGCGACAGATTTGTAAATAGAAATGCTAGGCATGTTTGTTTCATATTGTTGGAAGCTGCGTTTTTATAGGCATTTTTATATAGAAAACTCGATATGTACTTATCTCCATAGAATAAGCAATGAGTGATATTGAAGAACAACCGCGTTGTACATAGCCGGTGGGAATACCGCTATGAAATGTAGTGTGAATCGCAGTACAGGTGTATCACGATAGTGTTTTATA
>NW_019214099.1:23379-49195 GCF_002532875.2 Varroa jacobsoni
ATAGAGAGAGAGAGAGAGAGAGAGAGAGCTAGTATAATCCTTGCCACTATTGGAGAAAAAATGTGACGGAAAGTTGTAAAGTTTCAACGGCTAAATTCGGCGCACTTTATTTTACATTCGGTTCATATCTGCGCTATGCGGAACATATTTTCCTCCACAAAATATTTTCTGATCTGAAATTACATTACCATGACTAACGACTTTTCAAAACTTTTTGTAAACTGTAACCGACGGTTAACATGAACAGTTGACTTCTATGTTAGGCATCGCTTCGCCGCCTGAGTGCCCTAAGCCGAGTCCCTTTGCCCCCCACGGCATATTGCGCTGAACGTTAACTCCATACAAGCGCAAATTTTGGTATCTCAAGTGCGAAGATTTTGAGTAAGTCCTGCCCTTTAGGAAATCCTTAGCTGTTGACTAACGAAAGAAAGTTTAATTAGGAGAATTTCGACTAAAAAATGATCTAAATTTTTCCAGGGCACTCACCGTTTGCCTTCCAGTAATATTTCATGAAGTTTTCACAAAGCAAATTAGAGGGCGTGTCTCTGTTTCAGATTTCTGTAGAACACAGCTACGTGGCTGCAAAAGATATTGCCTTAGCACATCTCATCTTTACCCAGTTAATGGTGTTCTGCTGTTGATGCTTGAAAGCGACAAAACGTCACTACATAGACTAAGCGCTGTCACATTGTATATTAATACGTTTTCATCTACTTATCTACAACCATATTTTACCTCTACACCTATTTTTTTTTTAGCCAAGTTGACTTTATGCTCCTGGCATTATTGTCTTTAGAAATCGCTGGTGTTTTCTTGCGATTTAATGCAAGATCTAAGTAGCTATACTGTATAGTTGATTTCTATGGAAAAATTTTTGTAAGGTGCTCTGATGGTATCCTGCCTAACTTCCTTAAGCTTTTCTTTTACAAACTCACTCCTAACTTTAGAAGTCTGTATTTATGGTGTAGTCTCCCTGTGTGGATAAAAAGCCAAAGAAAACTTTCAAACGAGATAAAATTTCCGTTTTCATTTTGTACTGGAAACGTATTTGTATGATTATCTATATGTCGGTTCGGAAACAGCAAGCGTGCCGTTTGACGAGTTTTACTTTATACAGCAGACCTATAATACCTGAAGCCAGACATATTTTCCTTTTGATTGATCTGAACATCCTCTAAGCAAACGCTGGCTCAAATTTGTTTATAACTAGATTATTGTAGGTCTGGCTTAAAGATTGTTAAACTAATGGCATAAGGACTAGCATACGTTCCTAGTCCTATCTATCTCGAGTTTCTGCATGTAAAGTATTTTTTTTAGCTATAAATGACTGAAAAGTTAAATTATTGGTTTTTTTTTTTCACAACAGAAAAACGCGGCCGTTTCCATACTTATCCGTCTGATGTAGACTGCTCTCAAAGCTGCTCAGCATCGAGCCGGACCTTTGATATTCGACTGCTTATTCTCTACTATTATACTTCATTTACGTCTTGCCGTATGAACACATGCAGTTTACGGGAAGCAGCTTTAGAATAAGCTCTGCTGCCGCTATCACTAGCTGACTGGGGGGTATTTGCGCGCCGTGTTCGGAGACAATGCTTAGAGTTCAGCGAACGTGTCATTTCAGTTTATACGAACACAGTGGTGACCTGATTAGAACGCTTAAATCTTTTGCTTAGTTGAGGAATGGATGTTGGCCTAGAGAGACCGCAATTCTGATCATTGAATAGCATAGGGATCGTAAAAAAACCATTTTGCTCTAAAAATAAGGTACACGCACGTTATGGGTGGCGGCTACAGGCTGAATAGGTAAATGACGTACATGCACATCGCACTATTAGCATTATTATTATCATCTTTATATAGATACTGGATTTAAGTGCGTAATAGAATGCTCAGCATATGTTGGTTGCTGTTGACTGGCAGCAATAGCAGACTACAGGAGGTCGTCGGCTGGTTCCATTTGTGATGATGTGTAGTTTTCTGTCCCATAGAATAATTTCACAGGTGGAGTCATTCGTTAGCGAGCGGTCTCACTATCAAGGAGTCATTGTCGGAATTGGCTAGGATGGGTGACGATGCTGCTGGGCCTTGTAATTATTACTACTGAAAATAGTTACTAAACCACCTCAGACGAGTCTATGGCCACTGCCATTGGTTTCTTGACAAACATCAGTCCGTGACCGGTTCTCAGCGGTCAATAATAGGACGAAAAGGATTAAAGGGCCTTGGCAGACACTTATAAAATGTTCTACGACACCGCGCAAACACCGTATAATTGTATTGTCGCCAGTTGTGAAACGAGGCCATTCTGCGTGCAGGTAGGATTTCGAAAAGACGGCTTGTGATGATCTGCGAGTGTTCTTATTTTTACTTTTGTTTTAATTATAAGAATAACACCGATTGTTACAGGTAATATGCTATCGTTGTGAGAATCGTGTAACGACATTATGTCATTGAATTACAGTTGCTCATAATGCGCACATGGATGGTAGGCACGCAATGGCAAGTCGGAACCGCTGCCAAACACTATTTATAGGTGTGTGTGTTTTTGGCTCTACGGCGGAAACGATGTTATCCCGCACCCTGTCGTCTACATTACAGAAGCTAATTTGGGACTGGCGCGTTTTTGAAGAAAGACTTCGATTGGGGCAGTACAGATTATTTAAGTAAGTTTGCTGTAAGTGTGAAGCTTGTACGGAGATTTTTCAGTAGGCCGAACACTTATCATAGTTGAACTGCCTTTGAAAAGATATGCAGGCTTAATGATCACCAAAAAGGTGAAAGGCAAAGACAATTGGTCAATAAAAATCATTGCTGCCAAGTGGACGTAAAAAGAACCTGTTTTTAAAATATGGTAGAGTTTCACCTTCTCTGAAATCGTATTTTGCTCATTGCACATAGTAAAGGCAATCAGTGAAAGAGACGACCCCAATCAATCGGCGGACTTCGCGCATAGCAACCTGAAGTCATTGGATTTTTTGAAGTTGTTCTTATCTTTACTGCCGACAAATTCACCACGTAGTAAAAGGACAGATTCAGTTTAGACTCAAGCCAATGGGAACCGTTGCAGAACTACGGGTAAAAGGTTCCTTCAATTTGTCGCCTACTAAACGAGGCAGAGAGGTCGATTCTGCCTCAATGCAGTCGATAGCCCCGATACAAACTCATAGTAGTCCGAATGATACGTCAAATAATGTTCGGAATACTAAGGCGTTTAAAAGAAGCAGAGACAGGCACTGGCCATGTTCAAGACGCCGAGTGCTTCATTGAATGGCTCGAACGAGATTAGATTGAGCAAAAGCGTAAAGTTTTCTTCTGCAAGCGGCAATTCAGGGACACCCTGTTACACAGCGCATGATCGCAGTGGTACATCTTTTTGATGGCGTAGAAGCTGGCATAAGGTTTAACCTAGCGCGGTCTCAAGGATTACTAAAACCATTAGCAAGGAATGACTATTTGGAAGCACAAATTTTCTACGGTTTTATGCATTTTTTTGGTCTTGGTCTTCTTGAATCCTTCGCAATTCAAAGCTGATATCTCATACACCTTTGCTGCTATGGATGGAAAAAGCTCGTCCAGATGACACTTGGCTATTGACACTACTTGGGTCTAGGTATTTTGCAAAGTTGGGAAAATGCCCTCGACTACTATAGGCGAGCTGCTAGTTCCGTTGAGCGCACTTTTGCGAGTCCCAGCGGCTTTCCCTACAGTGGGCAACCAGCCCTCAAAAGATTAAGCAACGAATACGAGAATTCGTCGAGATCGTGAACTTACCAGCTTGGTAATAATTTGATACAGTATTACAAGTTTCTGGCTGACAAAGGTGACATTCATGCGCAGGTTGGCCTAGACCATTGGCACTGCCAACGCGGGCAGGGTGTTGAGCAAGCGATACGCGCGCCCTAACCTATTTCTTGGAGGCTGCTAATGCGGGAAACGTGAACGCGACGGCATACTTAGGAAATATGTTTTTCGAGCTGAAAAAATTGTAGCTCAAAATAACGAGACAGTTTTCAACCATTTTTCGATGGTTGGCAAAAAAAAATAATGCTGCCGGCTAGGCTGGTCTTGGTGTCATGTACCTGTACGGGCGCGGCGTTTTCAAGGATCATGAGCGCGGACTGCGCTATACAACGGTGGCTGCTAACCAGGGCTTAGTCTATGGACAGCTTGAATTCAGTTATATATTCTACCATGATCTTGGTAGTATCTTGGTGTTGAGAGAAACTATAGTTTCTCTGTGTGGCGCTCAAGTATTAGAGCACGTTCTTGCATACTATTATATCGGAATGATGAGTATTCAAGGGATCGGGGTAGATCATTAGAGCCGCCACAACGCTATTGTTCAAAGTGAGGACTTGGTTTTTTAACTTGTCATCTACGTCTCCTGGAATATGCTTCAAAAAAAAAACTCAAAGCAATGCGTTGCGAAAGACCGATTGCTTTAAAATATTCGATTCCCATCGAAATGATTTATCCAATTAGTATGTGAATTGATAGGATATTGTATTTGCTTTGGCCCGAATCAGCCCGGGTCTTCCTTCAAGAGTACTACCGATTAATAGAAAAGAAAATCAGAATAACGGGCTGGGGTTACATCCATCGGGTATTCCACCGCACAAGACGAATTAGATTCCTGGCTTATAGGATTGGAGCTTGCGCAACTTAGTTGCGAATCTAATATGCTAGCATCATTTTTTTTTTCGGAAAATCTAGTTAGCCTGATTTGCAGAAGCCTGTTTTTCTGTGACGAGCTATAGTAATTCTAGTACCGCTACCATATTACACATACTTTCATATATTCTATTATATTGTGTAGCATTTTGCTATTCCGTGTGTTTTGTTTGGGAGTCGTTTGTGAGAATTAAGCAATTGATAGGAACGAACTAGATTAGCGAAACAAAGTTATTGATTGTTAAATCAAGTGAAAATTGCTACCCTGCCACAGGTCTTAGTAACAGCGAATTATTTCGGCTTGAAAAAGATCTGCAAAATGCAATAGTAAACACTTTACATCAATTTAATAGAGAACGAATATTTACATGCATTCAGCGTGAACCATATTCATCCTTATTGACTGTGTGGCAAGGGGAACAATAAATAATTGGCTAGGTAAGATACATAGGTGTATAGGTTGTACTTTAAATGGAGAAACGTTTTCTATAGTAGATAATCTAATTACACCTCAATCTCTAAAAAGATGTGCTCTTCAAGTAGCCGCTAAACAAACTTTTTTTTTGTCGAGTCAAATGATTGTCATAGAAAAGAATAAAGAAACAAACAAACAAAAAAAAGCATTTTGTCAATATCAATTATTAACGCCCTGGAATGGAAATATGACACACTATAATATATAATGGATCATATAAGCAACACAGTGATCTTGGCTATCAGTTACGTGATCTTCAAACCATTAACCGGTACAATGAGGTACCTTTAAACTGATCTACCTCGTAAATAATGCCACAGAATAATATACAACCATTTAATATAGAATTTTTCTGATTCTCTGCACAACTTCTATATTTCTTTGGACGAATTGTACGAATTAGATGTTAAAGTTTGCAGATTCAATTTTATCATTTGTCATTGTCATTTCAGTGAGCGCTGCTACCTGTGCGGTTTTTTGCTTAAAAAAAAAATTAGAATAATTAATTTTCCTGCATAATGTTGAAGAATTAGATGACAACATAATAGTCTCCTATTTAGATAAATGTCTTGTATAAATATATTTAGATGCCAGACCTTCGCTCCGCTTTCTGATGTGAGTCTTGTTCTAAATAACACTGTAACAAGCTAAGTACTGAAATAAGCGATCGTAATCCGAGGCGCGCCATTCGTAAAAAAGGGAACTGGATTATCGTAGAGAAACGATTTGATGAAGTTATTCCGAAGTGCTCCTTAGGCTAATGTTTCGATTACGCTTACCTGAAAATTCAGGTAGTGACAACAAGTACATACATAGTTATCTAAAATTGACTTTTCATTATACGCAGCTTCCGAACGAGGTCATAAAGTTTCGCTGCTATGTATTCATCCATATGACATATATATATAATGCCGACGGTAAACATGTTGATGAAGCGCTGGTACGATACGCTTTTCTGGCATAGTTTGGTTATGAGTAAACACAGAGTAATGTTGCATTCATACTTGATCGGGCCAAGACGCCGCTATCCGGCGACCGGAACGCCTCATACGCCTGAACGTTTATATTTCGGGGCAAAGCAGCCGTGCAGGGCTACGTCGTCACCAAGTAAGTCGTGCTTTGTTGTCTTTGAAAGAAATTGCCTGTGAATAAATCATGATGCATTGTAATAACTTACATCAAAAAAAAAAGTCATCTCTGTTGAGTCCAGGAACACGTGAGCTAGTAGCAGTGTTTACTAATAAGGAATGACGCTTCTAACTTGTCTATCACGCAAGTGGGTTGAAGCTGGATGGCTATTATTATTACGGGCACGGAACTTCTGTTGACCATTCGCAGTCAGCTTTCCTCTACCGTGTGTCTATTGAATCTCAGAACAATGCTAAGGCAATGTTCAATATGGCCTATATGCAGGAGCAAGGATACGCCTCACCTAAGGACACACATCTCGCTAAGCAATATTAGTAGCTTGCCGCTTGCCCAGGCAAAACGGTTTTGAGTTGGCCCCTGTACTACAAGTACACACAAAGCATCCGCTAGAATTCCGCTGATCGCTCACTTCTCAGATTTTGTGTTAAACTTTTTCTGACGTATCTGTTTTCCCTCTCATTTTTGCCCATCCGATCCAAATAATAGTTTTTAACCATCTCGTATTCCGGCTATTTTGACATGATAGTAACCGGAGCCATTTTACCGATTCAAAGTATAAAGTTGCTGCATATAACTGCAATTAGTGCCCGTTTCAGATTTTAGCAGAATAATTGGTCAACAAAAAAAGTATCACTCTTACAGCTCTTACAGTTTAACTCTACTTTTACTCTAGAAACATAGTTGTGTGATCGGTCCTAATAGTTACTTAAATTCTATTATAAACGTTTTCGCTGTGCTTTTTGTAAATTATGGTAGCTTTCGCTAGGTTAAAACCTGCTCCTATTCTCTTATTTTAATAGTCATGAAGAGACAATGATTGACGACAAAAAATGGAATTAACATTATTCCTAAGATGTTTTACGCAGTTAGCTCTAGTAAATTTAAGGCATTTGTTTATTTAAGGATTCCGTATCAAACAACGTAATAGTGAATAACAGAATTGTTTACTTTGTTTCAGATTTCGGTTATGCTAGGCCTGTCGAAACCTGCGATTGTCTTCGGCCTAAAGCAGCTGAATATTGGTTTTAGGGAGGAAAGTGACCGAAAACTACTGGAAAAACCGATTCCATCTCGTCCAACGTTGTTGCAACACATTGTCGGTCCCGGCTGAATTCCTTACGTAATGGTTATTTTTGCTGCTATGTTCACAGTAATAGCAATATTACGGCGGCCACGCTAGGAGGTCCGCAGAAAATTTCAGGGTAGTCGGCTACATTTATATCTAAGCTCACCATCCGTACTATCAATATTCCAGTAATTACTTTTAGTTCTTGGTAGTGAGCAGCCCATTACTAAATAAGCGTCTATGCCGGTTCTAGTAGTGAAAGGCACAATAGCGATTGTTTTTTTTTTTAATGCAACGTTTACTATTATGCGTTAATTCGCTAATTTCAAACGGTTAACCGTTCTGTTTGAGACAGTGCGCTAGTTAGTTTTCTTTTCTAAGGTCCTACAAAAAGCATGCGTTGAACAAGATAGCTTCAGGTTTTCCAAGTAAAGTTCATTGATTTTATCTATTATGCTAATGGTAATTACGATCACTGTGATCTTTGGCGGTAAAAATGCTGTTCAGAGAAGTGGCTGACAACACTTAACCGGTAAGAGTAATGTCACCAAAAGACTGACATATATAGCAGTGTGTCTAAGACAGCACAAATAAATTCTACAAAACGTGTTGCAACTTCACCAATAAGCTCAAGAAAAACGGGTTTAGTTATCGCAGGCCGATTGTTGACCTATTGCATTGCATTCGTAGGGTTGCAGGCGAACAGAACTGTGCAATCCGTGAAATGTTGTTGCTTCGTTGACTTGATGTAACTGGGCCAAATGAAGGCGCTGTCTGGTTCGTAGAATGCAATTTTCAGTGAGTCAGGCCCTCACAGTCTCACAAAAGGCAAAATGAACCTTTTTCGTACGAAGATCTGGAAAGCCTGGACTCTGGCTTCGTTCCTGGGGCCACCTACCGTGGCTTCTGATTCATATTGAAGTACAGACACTTTTCATCACTAGCGAAAATTCTCTGCGGAGATCGGTCATTTTAGCTATGTGACACTCGATGCTGGGCGAGTTTCTAAGATGCAGGGATTCAAGTAGCTCATAAGGTACCCAAGCCTTAAGTTTCTGTGTAAGCCGAAATAGACGTAGAGTACCAACGGCGGTCGCGTGGCTGCAGCTCACATTTTCCATCGATTCTCATAAAGTTTGTTGCCTGGCATCTTTCAAGGATGCTTTCAGATGGTCGGCCGTAGCGGAGGGATCTTGTAAACTCTGAATTGGGCAAATCATTCTTGAGCAGTTCTAATTTGCGATAGCTTCATTAGGCAAATGTCCGAGGTTGTTACATCGGCGTTTTGACCTCGACAAAATGTGGGGAAGGTAAACTTTTAAACGTGGAAACTTGACATTTTTAACGTCAATTAACTATTTACACGTGACCGTATATCAGTCATTTGAAGTTGGCCCACATGTATGTGGCGTAACTCGTGCGTTTACATATGTGAGTTCTAACCTAAGCCGTTCTATAAGTCACATTAGCACTGCGTTACAGCCAGTAGTTGACAATTCAATGAAGCATTCGTTGAACGTTATAGATTTTTTAAACATGAAAGTGCCGACAAAAGACGTCTGCCTACGGATGTTAAGCTTATGTTTGTGGTTCAAGACCGAACATGAATATCGTTTAATATCAACGACCAGCTGAATAAAGGAACAAACATTCACCATTAGGCAACTTAATCGAAACGAAATTTTCGCTATCGACGTATGCTGATTCAGATATTACTGCGCTGTTCCTCTAAGGTGTCTAGGAGCCTGTAGATGAATTGGTGGGCGTGAAATTAAGTTCCAATAAGCCCAGTTTTAAATAACAATGCGAAGAGCGTCATTGTGTTTTCGCACAGTTTACTTGAAGACGGTATCGCTCTCTGTCGCTCAATCTGGTCCTTCCCTGAAAGTGTTTCTCTAAAGATAGCCTTAAAAAGGTGTTTGCCTTAAAAAGGTATATGTGTCTGTCGTACACACATACGCACATGCAAATGCAGTCAGATCCTTTCTGTATTCGTCTACTTCACAACAATTATAGAGGACTAAATAAGTATATTGAACCCCAACTCAACGGCTAAAACCTGCATTAAGCTCGTTCACTAGCCCTGCAACATACGCCCCTTTAAAATTTCGAATATCTGAAAATACTCACTGTGGTAAATGCTCTCAAACATAACGAAGGTAAGCTGTTGGATGTGACAACAGCACTGTATTTTTACGTTCTTCCTTACCCTGTCAGATTGAGATCATGTTAACACATGAAGGCAGAAATTATTTGTATTGGTTGTACATGAATCTAGTTAAATTAGTATAATTCTGTCCGTGTATCTCAGACCCCAATCCACTCCTGCTCTTGGTAACCTCTGACTCTAACTAACACCTTGCCTTTTTTAAGAGAGGCGCCAGAAGCGAGCAGCTACGAGATTTAGCTCTATGCTTTCAGTAGCAAGACCACAATCATCTTCGGCGTAAGTAGCACTGCTTTGAAAACGGCACACGCGACATGCTCGCCATGCCTTATGCCTGCAGTCGCAGCTTGACAATGTTGGCACCCAGGCCACCACAACCAGAAACATTTCTATTTAGCTATACATGTAGCTACAGGTGCTAAAAGGCGTTAATGACCAGCGATTGTATTAGCAACTCTGAATATTTTGTTACCTCCGCTCTCACTTCCGCCGTTATCACATGATTCCTTAGTCGTTCGCGTCCGAATTTAGCGTTAGGCTCTGCATCCTCGCCTGCTTACCGTTATTCCCACTGCTGTTGGAATATGCCGGCCTTTTCAGCCCTGCCACTCAGCCTTACGACGGAGTCACGATCAAGTATTTGCCCGGTTATTCAGCCACTAGACCGTTACAATTCGTCCGCAAGGTTGTGAATACGACTCGCCCGTGCGCTAGCAGTTTTGCGAGGCCTTCAACAACTACCCACTACAGGGGTCCGCCGAGTTCTAGGCTACCGTATACCTTGCCCCTGTTCGGTGCATGGAAAATACGACTATCAACTCAGGAAGTCGGAAACTGGTAGAAAGTGTTGCTAGAAATCCGCTATAGCTCGAAGAAATTTTTATCGATCTAAAAGAGCCCTTCGGAATATTTAGCCTCCGGTGGAGTCACGTGACGACAGTGTCGGGGAAGCAAATAAACATTCCGACGTACTAGGTCGTGGAGATTTGATTTTAGGTATCGAGATGGTAATGGAGATGGAAACTTGGGATTGGTTCTGGGCGAGATTGGAAGTGAGCGGCCTATGAGAAGAACTCTACTGACCATGGTAGTTATCTCAAATGTTTGAACTGATACGTAATTACTATTATTATGATATATACTTGCGTTCGGGAACATGGAACACATATTAAGAACATGGAAAAGTGCTGCGTTTGACATGCCATAAAGCATATTTATGTCATACTTGAGAAAATTATCACCAAAACTGAGAATATTAATAAAAACAAGGAATGCAAGATTAATAATCAGTGATAAATGAAAGACAAATCGTTTATCATTGCAGCTTCTGTGTCTGTGTAAATTAGAACTGTGTTTTTTCCGTCTAACAACATGGCCTTTTTTAGTTCGGTTTCAGAATCGCTCGCTTGATTGCACCTATATCCTATCTCGAACGAAATTATAATTAACTTTATTAGAAAGTACTATACATTTTGTCGTTTTCCCTCACCTCAACCGTTTATGTAACACTGTGTAGCATTAATAAGCTCGATATTTGATTCACTTTTCTCTCAAACCTGTTATTATACAGATTGTATTTGCATTGTACTTACTCGTAAAGCAATATAGGTACTCCTAGTCACATATGCATGAGCAAAATCCGTCCAAATTAATTATAATGTTAATGTCCGGGAAGCATGCCAGTATAAATGGCGCTAACCCCAATTGGAAGTGTAGCCACATTCCCGATTCCTTTTTCATTCATGGTCACTTAGCGCTGTTCAGTGTTATACACGTTCATATGAGGGTATGACCAGCTGGTTTGCCCTGTTCTCCTGCCGCAGGTTTCCTCGCAGGCCAGCGGTCTGCAAGTCCCGGCAGCCCGACAAGCCAGCACGTGGCTCCTTTCCGAAGTAAGCCATAGAAGCAGATGGGTTCCCTCAGTCTTGCTTACTATGGCTTACCTCTCGTTGCTTGCCAGTTCAGCTAATCATGCCAGTGTTGTTGGCGACAGAGGCAGGCCTGGTCGTATGAACAAACTGGGGTGCTCCCGGGACCGCGCATTAAGGAGAACCGCAGCCAAATGGGAGAGAACGGCAACCAGAAGCGATGGGGTACTGGCAACAGCAAATACGAGGAACGAAGGGGTATCGCAGGAGCAGTGTGGCTCTTGCACTGGCACCCCCGCGCATCTCAGCCACCATAACTACCCTGAAGGGCCTATCCGCCTGGCTTGCCGCTCGCCGGCTGCCTAAGCAAGTGATGGTGCACTCCGAACAAATAAAGATCGTTAATGCCACCACACTTGGCCGTGACTGGAGCTAATCTGCTCGTGTGTTGTTGTACACGTGCCGTATACGATGTCGACTGCAGTATGTAGCTGGCGTATGCTGAGATGATGTGGAAGGGTCGGCACCGCTCCGTTACTGCATACTACACGGGGATGAAACCATGCACTCGGTCTGCCAGGGCCTAGGAGAGAAGGTCCTAGTAGAGAATAGGCAAGCCGCAGACCTTGGCTGCTCTGCGAAGGTGCGAACCCGTTCGCCATCATTGTGGCCTGCTGGGCTGGGGTTGTTGCTGAAGTCGCAGAAATCCTGCTAGCATTGTGCAATTGCCATAGTATTCTACGAACGTGGAGGTGTTGAGGTGGCAGTTGTGCTTGCGGTAGCGACTGTCGATGATATGGCGGTACTCGTGATGATAGTGATCGTGGTAGGACTAGTCGGTAATGTGATCCCTTTCTCAACGTTTTGGGGCCCTTTCCACTAAACGACCGATATAAATGTCTCTAGAAGGTGTCGTACGGATGGTCGTCGTAGGCCATCCAAGAATGGCCATTACGCCGAGTATCGAAAGACTTAGTCAACCAGTCACTTCGTTTATTGATCTATTTGTTTCTTATATAAAATCAAATGTTCTTAAAACAAACTGTTAGATTAAAAAAAATTTATTAGCAATTGCTACTGAGTCTTTTCCGACAACCGATAGCAAAACTGTCGATAGTTTCGCGAATTGTTAATAATATGAAATCATCGCTTGAAGTCACCATAGATCATACGCTACAGCAACTCCTAAAATTACCCTTAAAAGAATGAGCGATCCGCCGCGGTTGACTCGTTCAAGACGAAAAGAAGACGCTCCGCGGACAGCGTCTACGCAAATGCAATATGTCGTAGAGGATGATTAGTCAAGTTAGACGTACAAGCGCCGACAAACAGCCCTTCACCAATAAACGTTGCAAATAGAGGTTGTGCAACTACCACGATTATTCCTCTGTTTTAGCGGAAGTAACCCAGGTTGCAGACGAAAAGCGTAGATAGCATTTATCATACGTCTAATCATCAAACGTCTGATCTTGTTTCTGTTTTACCTGAAGCTAGCAATCGCAACAGTCGCAGCTTGACGCTTCCGGAGTATAGCACCGATACTACGATACGACGCTGCCAGAGCTATGTAAACGTGGCCGCAGCAGCACGAGAGCGTGAAAACTCTATAGCAGCTAGCTATCTACACAGAAGTCCTCGAGTGAGCCGATGCCCGATAATTTGCTATGACAGGGAAGCCGCTACATATCTGTTTCATCTGTAATTCTCTCCGAGAGTTCCGTTCGGGACAGCAAAGAAATACGAATCTTGGGGGCGGACTGGTTACCACTGCAACCATCACCATTGCTGGAGGGCACCTCTTGATTTTAATGAAAGGACTACGTACCAGACCTGGATTGGGTTAGGTCGGTGCTAGTGGAATACTCATTGTAGAAATAGTACATTCTTAATTGTGCTCAGATTGTTTAGGTTTATGTTCTTCGTCACGTCCGAGCGACATAAGGAATCAGAAGATGTACAACCTCTGATGTGTATTGCGTGCTCCAAGAACGATCGTTATACTTTATTGGTATTCGGTTTTGCCTTCAAAATATTTTTAGATAGTTGTGTCATCGATAAATGCCCCATCGCTCGGCCTAGTAAAATAAGATAAAAAAAACAATCCGTCGGAAGTATCGATAGAATAGTACTTTGCAGTAGTGTAATTCGTCTATAAAGAAAAAACGGGCTCGAGTAAATCCAGCATATGTTTATAATGCTAGTTCAAATGACGTCGAGGGATTGAACACGTTGGAGCTGTGGAAGCGTGGAAACATAAAAGCAGTATTCGTAGAGGCAGGAGTGAGTAAGGTATTGCTTGAGCAGTGAATCTTTGAGAAGTACGTAAGTCGGTCCATTTACATTAAGCAGCAACCGGAAAAATACAAATGATATTAGGAAACCGTTTCAGTACTCCGTTCAGAAATAGATAATCTCGTTTAACGAGCTGCACGTCGTAGCAGTTAGAATTTGCAAGGATGCAGTGTTAAAAGGACAACCGGCATGTGGCTTATGTGGTCGATTAGCTTACGTCGCCATTGAGCCATCCACCAGAAACGTCGTGCAGGACATGCAGTGGACGCAAGTATATTGGCGCGCCCCTCACCAGCCACTAACTGGAGCCTCAGTCAAAGAACAAGGGGAAGGCAATCTCCAACGTAATCAATGGAGCTACAAGCGGCAAGTTCTACTCATCGAGGTAAAACCCTGAAGAAACTATCCGCCTCATCGCGACCCCACCAAGCCGATCGCCATGGGGTAAGTTTTCCGTGCATCTCGATTCCGTATTGGTGTCGCCTTTTGTCATTTGCCAAAGAACGTTTCAGAAAACCCTGGTCACCAGTGTAGTTATGACATCAATTGATGAGCATATATCTTGAGCACATATGACCACTCTGGCTGGGATCAAATATTGTTTATTTTGAAAAACGTGAGTTACAGATATTTAAAAAGGCTCCAGTACGAATGGTAACGTTATTTATAGAATTAAGCGCAAGAGCTATTTAGCGTAGTGAATCTAATCATAAAATTTCCATAAAAACTTTACGGTAAATAGTAGAAAAATAAGGGATAGTAATATTATCAGCGGGTACAAACATTATCTCCACGTAATATTCCACAATAACATCCACTAGTATGTATGTACACTTATTAATGTGGCTCGTACACATCGCAATTTTCTGTCTTAGTTTGCTAGTTGCTGATATGGAGTATGAATCCGTCTATGCTAAATTCACGGGTATTATTACCCCGACCATAGTATTTCAATTAATGGCAATCTAATGTTCCTTAACGCTGACCTGACGTTGCATGACGCATGAATACGATTGGAAGAGCTTTCCAGTTACTTCGTGATGTCCACCGGTCAGGCTGAAGTAACATAAATAAAAGCACAGCAAAGTATCCTTTTGGCAGGTTAAGGTCTGTTTATCATGTTCAAAACACGTTATACCATGCAACAGATCTTTAGCAAAGCGCCGACAACATAATGAGGTTATGTTATAGAGCCAATGAAATGGATAAGCTTTTCGTTTAAGTCGGTAGCCAGTATCACTGTATCTGGTAGAAATTGCCATTAGTGACACACGGTATGAATGAAGCGCCTTGATCCTCAAATATCAGAAAAACTAAGACAAAGTATGCCGTTTCTAGCCCTTAGCCATGGAGACAGGGGGCCATTGAGAACAACGTACAACCATACACAGTCATAATTGTTTCCTCACTTCCGAGAGCTATATCTTTTTACTGTACATAGAACAGTTGATAGTTTTATTACTGCATGTAAAATAACGGCTTTTTTAGCATCAGCCCAACATAATTAAAGCTATCAGTGTTCTAACTATTATTCTTCAAGGTGGTTTATGATCTCGTCCTAGATACGAACATTATCTAAATGATGCTATTTCGGTTCACACTTGGGCTTCTACAAAAAGGTTGTATATATATATTTGTTTTTTTATGCAAACCTTCTATAGCGGGCAACCATCTTGGTGGGGTCGAACTTCGGTGGCTGAAACTTGTTTCTGGCATAGATTTCCTAGGGCAAAAACGAGATTCAATTTTAGAAGCGTTCTAACCGTACGGATAGACGTCATGGAAATGGTCTTTGCGGAATTTTCTGACCATTAGCACAGTATGCTGGAAAGCTTCTTATGGCGCGTGCGTGATGCTCTGAAGATGGCATAGGCACCCAATTCCGACCACACAGCTCCTTTCCTAAGTCATCTCAATGTTTGCTTGATTTTGGGAAACAGAAGTCACCTGCAGTCGCTCTGTTCCAGTAACCTAATTTACCTCAATTATTTTGGTAATTATCTAGTAACTATAAACCAGTATTTAAACAATGCTCGAATTGATCAGTCATGATATGCTTGAACCTGTCGTCATTCAGAACTGCGTTATTTTCCACGCCTTCGTATCGGCAAAGGGTGTGGGCCTATATATACGATCCTTTGTTTCAAACATAAATAAAGAAGGTTCGTTAGGTAATCGAAACCGACCTCGTTTGTTTTTAAATGTAGATTTACAAAAAATCTGTGATACACTCTGTATTGCGCAAAAGGGAAGAAATTGTTACTGCTTCTAAATGTCATAAAGTAACCATAAAATTATGGCAGTTGGTTCGGCACTTAGTAAGGTCGACGTTTAAATGTTAAAGCTTAGAATTTACGCAATTAGGACACAACGGCCTGTTTTACTGTTATAACTTTTTTTTTGAAAAAGGGCATTGCTATATGGGTGCAACGGTTCATATATTTCGAAGAAAAGAAAAATTTGCACTTAAGGCCTGTTTTTGTTTTTCAGTTTTTATAGTCTCTCTTTTTTATTACAGCCTTGCTCACTTAGAGAATCCTCTGAATTAAGCGTATTTTCATTTATGGGTGGTTTTAAAGTTAGCCAGGCCACAATTCGAACTGCATTACTTATAGATATTTTTAAATATCTTGCACCGTTCGTCAAGCGGAGCAACAATCACGGACAAACTTTCTGTTCTAGCTGCCCCTCCTTAATTATCAGGATACCTCTTTTATATTGAACTCATTTATCCATAGTTAACCACTTTGAAGATAATACAAAAAAATCGCTCCTTTGACCAGACAATTCGATCACTATCCATTCGAAGCATTATTCCCGCTGTCCTGGTGTAATTAAGAGCTGATGTAAGTTTCCCGAACTTAAGCGTGTGGGCTGAATCGTGCACAAACAGCAAAATATTTAAACCCATGTAACGGCTCGAGAAAAGTATTTTACAAATTTGTGGATAAACAGATTATAATCTGCCTGGAGCAAGGTTACGCTTTTGTGCAGTAATAAACGTACACTAATATAGCTGGTTACATTATTTTACAACTGCAAGTACGTGAGCGATTTTTTCGAAGATGAACAAAATTGTATTTTACAATTGCGTGCTCTGTCCTGCACAGTTCCATGCACGCACGTTCAGCAAGCTTACCATCACTATCTGCGAAGGTCCTCATTTCTATGCAAATCACAATTTGGTCCTGTCATGAGTTTGTTGTTTGTTTAATAACTTAGCATGACATTGACCGTGTCGTAAGCATATTTAAAAGCTTTGATGTTAAAGGTTCTTCGTATAAAGATGGTTTGTTTGCTAGAAGCAGACAAGAGAAACGTTTTGCCAAACCCTTCAAAATTTATACAAGCTTAACAGCCGACTCAATTGTTGCACTTCCAAATTACCAAACAAATTTGTATTTGTCGGCAATACACGTTCGTTTTTACTAACTTAGTGATATTTGTATATCTATCTTGTTTGTTCAGTAAGTAAAAACGAACGTGTATTGTGTGCAGAATTGCAAACACGACAATGCACAGCGGAAGGTTCTCGCACGCAGGCAGCACCCCCCAAAAACGTCCTATCTTGGCTTCGCATAGTCGAAAAAGTGCCTCCTAGCCAAATTGTGGCCTATCCGTCTCTTGGCCTGTTTAGCTCGGGTGTCCTCGTCACCGCCGTGCCTCAGCCTTTATAAAAGGCCGCTAAAAATCCTGGTGGTTTCAAGCCAGCTGGAGGCAAACCACGGCTCTTTATTCCCCTATAGAGTTTGCACTTACCTTGCGCTATGTTCCCTTTAACCCATCTTCCACGTGGTGTAGCCAAACCCATTCACACACTTCGGGTATTTACTGCGTAAAGTAGGCTGGTACTTAGCTTCGTTTAGTTGCTTCGCTGGGACAGACAAAGATAGCGTCGGGTTTCGTACGTTCAGAGTGCTCTCCTACCGCTGCTGCCATAGGGCTCGGAACGAGGAAGCTTCGGCGCCAAAGCTGAACCCTTGGCAGCAATATAGTGTTTTTAACTGTTAGGTTTGGCTCCTTGCTCATTCCATGGGTCGGTTCGTTGGTGGAACTCCTGTGCTCTTCTGTTCCTCTGTTTTTTGCTCGCGTGCTCACTTTGGAATGATACCGGCTATTTTGCAGCCTATAGTTCGTCGTGTCATTGCCAGTTGCGGCAGGGAGAGTGAGCCGTGTGAAAGTGAGCGATGGAACAGAGGGTAAAGATGGAGGAAACAAGAACGTGTCCAAACAGAGCCGTGGCGCTGTGGAAAAAGTGGTATGTCGGTACTGTTTTACCCCACTCTAGGACTGAGATGTACTCTAGGAGAGGTTGATGCGTATGGGAGGACGACGTGGACATCAAGTATAAATTGACCCAGCTCATTAAGTGCCCCTAAAAGTTGCCAGAGGCAGCGCTAAATAGCGAATTAGTCGCCAGGACCTTTGATGCTGTAACACTGCACGTATCTCTTAAGAAATGACCTCAGACCTGAGCCGGTCCCAATGAAATACTGCGTGTTAGACCTAGATAGATATTCTCTGATGAAGCACAAACTTAATTTTTTTGAATCGGTTTGTTTGAGTACCGGTTCACAGTTGAAAAAACTAATCAAATGGTAATCCGATGTCGGTAATGTGGACGCTTGCCAACTTCCCAGCGTTTTGCGGATTGTTCGGCACCGGCATTATGCATGGCGGTGTATAAAAATGTGATTTTCTGCGGGAATACCTATAAACAATAGTGTTATTTTTTTTTTTTTTATATATTTTGTTGTTTGCTCCTTTTCTGGGGCTAGTGCAGGCCACGTGATTACCTACTCGTAACATGTTTGCTCATCATCGTTGCTGGAACAAAGCCCATCGTTGACCGAAATGGTCCGCATTATAGTAATCAGCTGTTTTGCCAAAGCTAAGCTCGTTTACCACACCATAGTTTCCTTTTTTGTACGGGCCCGTTCTTGCTTTCTGTGTGCCAACAACCAGCATGAGTTTAAAGCAAAAATATACGCCCAAATAAGCGTACGAGGAAAATTGGGGCCGGTTTAGATGTCATTTATCGAAAGTAGGGCTGCTTTAGACGGGGATGCCTGCTATAGTAGACAACCAATGCCCTTCAGTTCATACAGATATCTGGTGTATGGGGGTACAGAAACAACTATATGTAGTAGAACTATCCGTCTTTGGAATATTTGATCATTACGGTACATTATCCCTTGTCCTGTACATGATATTTGGCCAGCATGTAGGGCGTGTAAGACCCTTAGAAAATGACACCGCTCTGTAAAATAATGCCTTAAACTGTCGAGAATAAATATATGTACATATAAATTTTTATTACCTAATTCGCACGAGGTGCGTATTTAAATGCAGAGCATGTAAGTCCGTGCAGATTATGGGATCGATCCGAACTTATTTCGCATTGCCGAAGATGGACAAGATATATATATACGTATACGTAATCTGTCGCATTGCCTTCGAGTAGTCGAAACGTGGTAGGTCTCTACTTTCTTTATTCAACGTTCCAGCCCGACCCTTAGCTTCGCGGCTTGATCGACCGCTTCCTCCATTCTCTGGTTAATAAAACCGTACGCTCGCTCTCTTTTCGCTGCCACTAATCGCGGTAAATGACGACGTTCAGCTGACACCTGTGCAAAGCGATGCGTCTAAATTTAGATCTTTTTAGATGCTTTGCTGCTGAAACTGTAGCTAAATAAAAACATCTATTAGAGTGGCGGTCTCGTTCAAAATATAACCACCATTCGCCAAAACCACAGCTTCCGGTCCGGATCTAAACCATTCAGTAGTTAATTCATCACTGAAACACTTCTTCCCTAATACTTTTAAACACACTACACACACAAAAATATGACGCAAAAAGTCATAAAAACAGGGCTCCAAATGACCATAAAAGGCTCTGAAATTCTCTGTTTGAAAAGTTTGTCCGGATGATACAATTAGCAATTAATAATTTTATTTAGAAAAAACAGCAGCCTAGGTGTACCGAAAATGGTATTTTGAGCCATATTATTGAAATAATCCTTTAAGACGACTTAAAGGATTCTTTAAAACCAACACATGTTCCGGATCGTTCGGGTTGCTTCTGAAAAGTTTTCATCGGACTTTTTAATAGATGCATGAAAACTGCCAGTAATGTAGACCGTCGATTTCGGGCAAAACGAAAAGCTTTTTTATTTTGATAAAAATTTGTCTACAACGGAAAGACTGGGTTATGGCTGACTTTTGCTCAACTTCGGCGACGCATTGTCGTTCGCCACGCCACTTTCTTCTTTTGTCTGTTGTTTGGGCTTTGTCTGGTACTAGACATAGCGGATGAATGTATACCCAATTCGACAAGCAACCGGCCAAAGTCCTTCTCCATTTGAACGCACTATTTTGTACAGAATTCATCCATCTTTCAAATAAATGCAAAAGAACCTTCTATTCGCGTCCTGGTGGAACGGCTCATAGTCTTTGCCGTGTGCGGGCTGGCGTTGTTATAGGAAAGGAAAACTGCCTCATTCTCTGTTAAACAGCCGTACTCAGTCGATTTAACTGTACCATGTATACATCCCTGTTGACAGTCTTTTTCTTCTCAAGCAGTTCTTAATGGACAGGACCCCCTTCAGCTTCACCGAACGCAAATCATGACCTTTCTGGAACGAAGGGCTGGCCTAGCTGTAGCCTTAAGCGTACCTGATTCCTTTTTCTTTTCTATATCGGTGTGGAAACACCAACGGGGACAATCCATGTGGGAATCTGCCGCTATAGTTGCGCGGTGTTCAGAACTGTTGATAGGCTACGTGAAGTACCGTTTCTGCGCGCGGCTGATTTAGATTATGGGGTACTGAGGCTCCTAATTTTCAAGTAAATCGTACATATCGAAGATGTCTGCCGATAAAACTGCAGTTCATCGTTTCGCCCAACTAGCAAGTTGTCCACCACCGTCTTTTTTCAAAAATGCTTTCAAGCAATTGTCACAAAAAAATACTATGCGTTATTAATCATCGAGCTCACATCGTGTACGGCACAAATACCAAGTGTTGCTTGAACAGTCTTTTGGTGTTAGTAAAGGGCAAAATAAGGTAAATGAAATGAAGGAAATGCACTGCTTTATTTGATTGGAGAAATACAAAAGCGGGGCTTAAATAACAGCGTTAATTCGACTGGGCAAGTATATTAAGGGTATCGTTGCTTTTCTCTCGATATGTTTCTTAACACCGATAACTGAGAAGCAAATCGATTGTACCTATTTAAGTTAATTGAAACTTGACCAAAAGTAGTTTAGGAAAAATGATATAAACCAATGCGCAATAGCTGAGGGACTGTGATCTTTTTTTGCTTGCTTTACTCAAGCTGTTTCGAGGTTTGGCCTTTATATCAGAAAAAGCTGCTTTGTTGCTATTGAAACAGACTATTTGCACGTAAAGCCACCTATGCGTTGCACTATATATGGATAGAGTGTATTTTATACAGAAGTTAGCCAGCAGATGTTACCACAGACGTACCTGAATTCGGAGACAATAGCTGAGAAAGCGGCCAGACAGCTCCGTCGCAGGAGGCCAATCATACATAAGTCAGTAGCTTGCTCTTATCGTGGGAAGTTCGCTATTTGAGACTAATACCTACATATTCTTATGAAATCTATTTGAATTACATGCTCTTTTTAAGAAAATGTCTAGGAGAAGAAACAACATAGGTTAATGTGAACCCAACGACAGTCGAAACATCTCATTTCTATTTCGCTTGCCTTCACAAAGACATCTCTTTCGACAATTGAGCTATATCATTACACTTACCCAGACACTGTCGCCTAATCTGAATTCATTGCCATGAGCTGAGAGACTGCTGTAAATAAGAACAACGTTTCAGAGCTTCAGAGAAAACACGAAGTTTTTACCCAATTTTCTTATCAGCGACGCTTTGCCTGAGCATTTCATGGCTGTTTACCTTTGTGATGTCTTCGATATAAACGCACTAGTATAACAGTACATTACAGCTTACTGTAGTTAAAAATATGTAGGTCTACTGAACGAAGGTAGTATATGTCTCTCACCAATTTGCTAAGCTTTCCCCGATACGAAAACAGCACAAACTTTAAACTGTTTGCGTGTTTGTCTACCATACTTTGCGCGGTGAATGTTACTTCTTTTCTAAGACGACCTTCTTTTTCGCGTCTTTGGCCTAATACTTGCGAACACATGAATCCTAAATTGCGAAAATAGATCGACGTGGCTTTCTGCCGATCCGTAAAGGGAGCAAATGAAGTCAATGAATCCGATGCAGAAACCACGTGTAGACATTTGCCTGACTAGGTCAATAAAGATAGACGATTCACCGCTGGGTAATGAAACGGACCACAAATTCCATATGATAACTTGGCTAATTCCAGCAACCACCACAAACGCATGGATAAGAACGAACAGATGCAGACCAATAGCTCTTAGCACCTCTGGATACTTGAGTTTTAAATTAGCATCTTCGAAATAGTAAACTTGGATACATTTTTAAGAATTTAAGAGATTGTATTATGATAATTTTTCTAATGCCACCTATTTAGAAACGCGACCCGACGCAGTTTATAGCTAAGTATTATAATAGTTACATAACTCCTAATGAAGCAGAACATACAACGTCGGGGCCTGTAATGTCGTATAGATCGAAAAATGCAGAAAAGCACCAAAATCTTCTATAACCAGGCTCGTATAATTGGTGCATCCTTGCCAGCTACCAGCAGTTTGTTGTCAGGCGTAGTCAGGGTCGGTCAATACTACGAACGTTGTCACTTTCGAAGGTATTGTTGGAAATCACTAAGTATTAATGAATTCAATTAGTGATGTTTAGCCTTCATTTCTACCAAATTTTCGAAATTATTCTTCACTGTTCTAGCAGGTTACTGTTTTTTACGTCAAACAGACAGCGACGTTTAGATATATACCCTTTCCAGCGACTTACCTTTGAAAGTTGTACTTAAGCTTACACAACTCATATGATTTTTTTATTTGTTTTAATTTACTCAGATTTTTGGTTCGTTGTTTCCGTTACTACAAGTTCAAACCCGGATAGGCCCAATCTATTCTCATCGTAGCATTTTAGATTTCGCTTTTTCTAGATAGAGCTGTATAGCTTATATGTCATAACGAGAGCCAGCTACACATAACTAAGTTCGTAATCAATGATTTTCGTTGCTAAAAAAAGACGGTTAATTTCGCTACTGATGGTGTTATATAGATTTTGTGTTTGATTATGCATAATCGCCGAAACAGTTTTACAAGGCTTTGATCAAGGTTTAAAAAACAACTGATTTAAAAACTGAGCGTTTACCAAGCCAAACCCGTTAAGGACGTTCGCTATTCAGAGGAAAGCTCTCTAGCCTGATTGCATTTGCCAGGTTAGTTCCGTAAATTCGTTACAAAACACGTATGAATACGATGAAAACTGGATGTAGGAACATAATATAATGGCAGATGATGAACCTTATCGATGTGATACAATATGTATTTTAAAGAGCAAAGCTGTTTTAGTAAAACAATCTAAGAAATACTCAGTTGGTTTATAGTGCGGGTTGTAGTACCGTGCCTTCCCTTAAAGCCAATTATTTCTAGTCTGCGTATCCCTATCGACATATGCTGTCTATACGTAGAGCACCCATAATATTCTGCTAGTAATTTGTCCGACTTTTTGCGGTCGCATTAGAGGTTTTTGCCCTTTTTTAAGTTTATTGTTTACAACCGGTAATCTTGGTGAAGCATTAGATTACTTCAAGGCTTTGTCCCACATCCATTTACCTTTTTAACAGATCTGTAGGAAGGTCATTGCCTCTCAGATTGATCTAAAGGCAAGCTTGCGCTTGGTACGCATGCGAAAAATTGAACCTACCATGGTTATGACGTACACACGAGCGCAATTTCGGGGCAAAGACACGTACGAAGAAATCTTGTTTACAGCATGACCTTATCATGCATGTAATGCGGAAGCAGAGGGTTCTGTCGACTTTGAGCGTGTTTGGAATAGCTCAGTTTTCTAATATGCGAAGCTCTTTCACGAGTAAATTTACTAGATCATTACGTTGCCTTCAATGAGTGTTACTTTTTTTTTGAGATGTTTTTGAGATGTCAGCATCTCTGAGTTAGATTAATAGCCGAAAGTTAAGCCTTTTTTTGTTTGCTCTATCCAGCTAAAAGGTAATCAACAACTGAAGGAAATTATATAGTAGCAAATATGAACCTGTTGCCCGAATGTGATGTTATTAATGCCATCCCTGTCGCATCTGTGTAGTGATTTTGAATCACTGTAGGTGGCCTAAAATTGTCTGGCCGATACGTTACGGGATCAGTGGTAGGCGACAGGGTAATTTATTATTATTATTATTATTTTTTTTATTATATTTATTTACAATTACCGTTAAATATAGAGTGAATATTATATTGGATAAACACAATATAATAATCGTAAGTATCTCTTCCTTCAAATTCCACCTGCAGCACGAACTAGTCTTCTGTCGTATGCTAATGTTTGTTAGCATTAACCCTTTTAATACTTTGGTGATTTAAGTTTTATCTCATTACAATATATGTGGTCCACAGAAATTGCTTCGATCTGCGATGAAATAGAAATACGGATAGAACAAGGTTTTTGGCTTAGCATTTAACTAACACGCACTGCCTTTCTTCGTTTAGCAGGTGTCTATTAAGGAGGGCGTGCTTATGAAGCAGAGCAGCTCCTTGGGGGTAAGTAATTATTTATTAGTACTATTACATTATAAGATTGTCTGAAAAATTCGAAACACAATTTCTCGTTAATTGGCTTTTGTTTTTGTAAAACTGAAAATGAGGACATATCCTACAAACGGGTTCTGTAGGTGAAGAGAAAGACTATGTATATCTTCCTACTGAAGACTTGTAAGCCGTGGGAAAGAGCGACAAAGCTTGCACTTTTGATAGTCAAGTTCAGGACAGGTACAGCGGTGTTTTTTAGTGAGCCTGAAAAAATAAGCGTAAATTACCGTCCGTCTTGAATATGAACTGAAATAATAGAAAACTATTAAAGGTGAAAGCCCACAAAGTACCAAAATAATGTATTTCTCATTATCTAAATGATCATAACGCACGCTTTACGTACCATAAAAACTTGATAGGTGCGCCTAAATTCGAGAACTATCTAACATCTTATTTTAAAAGCTTAGTGCACGTTTTATTTGTATGCTAGCATTTGGGTTCTCACGGTTTTCAACACTCACGGGTTTTAAACGGGATAAATTATGGGGTACTTATGCATAAAAAACACTATTACTGCAAAATTTTGTCCACGTTTCCCAAAATAGCGTTATTTTTAAAATATATTTTTTTTACGAAAAGATTAGAAAGTAATAGGCATAATATTTTACCGTAAAAACAAAAATTTAAGTGCTAGGATAACCACAGGTATACGCTGTACATTCTTTGGTTTAGTCACGTCTGTCGTGTAATGCACGTCACTCAAAACTTCAAATATAGGGTATTATAACGTATCGCTTACTCAATTTTTTTCCATTTCTCCATCCGTTTCCATATTTAATCACGATAGGCCTGATTAAATAGAGAAACATGTGCCGTAAACATCACTATAATACATAATAAATATTTTACAGTATTCGGCAACTGTCAAAAAGAGCCGAATCGGAGTCATTGTTCTAATTTTGGGCTTTATCCCCTAAGCTTCATCACGTACAATATGATTAGAGGCTTTACATTTAATAAGCAGCTGAATTACACTATCTAGAATATGAAAGTATAAACATTTACACGATACAACGAGAAAAGCTGCAGCCGGGCATTAAGGAGCTACATTTACCTTCTAAAGGCTCTAAGCAGTTCCACCAATGCGCGAATAAGCGTTGAACAGAGCCAAACGAAGTAAGATACACTAACTTCTATACCCCCCCCTCCCCCTCCCCCTCCCCTAAAGCAAACAGCAGCCTACGTTACTGATTAGTTCTTTGATCACTTGAGTTTGGGCGCGGAATTCGAAACAATTATTTAAGTTATTTGGTATTCGAGAGATGGTTTTATTTAAAAAAAAAAAAAAAAAAAAAAAAAAGGTTCTATATTCCACTATTAGTTTATAAATAGATATCTGGTGTTTTTTAGGACCGTTATAATTTGTCC
>NW_019214100.1:0-87199 GCF_002532875.2 Varroa jacobsoni
TATATATGCCATTTTGCTCAAACTCAAATGAGAATAACGATAATCAGACTCTCCTGTCGACTATTTTTATTTATATATCATTTGGTTCAACGTATATACTCATATTATATATAACATGATACAACACACGGTGCTAATCGTTGGGTAAAAGCGGTAAATTGTGACTTTAAGCTGGCTACATTTTTAGAGAATAAACTGATCTTCGTTAAATTTCGAAGTTAAGCACTATCAGACGTCCTCCCGACGGTCGGAGGGGTTTGTTCCTGATTGCCAATACCAGCAACAGTATCACCGTCATCAGCAACAACACTTACAAAATAATATTTACACTCGCAATACTTACATAAGAAGTGATAAACGACAAACATCTGATACAATCCTACACAGGAACATATGTAAACAACGATTGTTACCAGTCATTATCAATACGTTAAGGCTAGTCTATTGCAGAACTTAATAAGAATAAGTTATACAATTGATTACTTAATCGAGGAAGGATTTTTTGCCAGTTGCTTTCGCTAAGGACTCGGAAAGCCGAAAAGTGGCCACTGGGGTGCCCCGAACAATACTCAATTCAAATAATTTGTATTATCTGCATAGTAATGACCGCGGCCGTAACGACAGCAACAAAACGCGGGGAACGACGGCGACTATAACCATTGCAACAATCAATGAGTCTTGCTCGTCTTCCGTGAGGAGTACGGCCGTCGGGGATCCATATTTGACTGATGCAAAAGACCTGAAAGCCAACATCGATAAAAAAAATATGACATATAATACTTCATGTTGGAGCTGACACTTCACGGCATAAACTACCTGTTCGCGGGTTTCGGCGGAGAACTGAAGTGGGCCCGTTTGTGCTGTGCACGCCTTTCTGTATAAGCCCCGTAGTAATATCTTATTGTGTGCTTCAATATACAGGGAGTAAAGGCTAAAAGTCAACCGTGGCTTGAAAAACCTTTAGAATTTCTGATCATATAGTATCTACTTAGTGGTAGGTCATTTGCGAGTCTCAGCCGTATGCAGATTTAGTCGGAAGTGTTACAAAAGTATTATCGGAACGTGGTAAATCAGATTCTGAATGGATTCTTGCTCTGGACGCTCTATCATCTCTTTTTGTAGCGCGACTTTTTTTTCGTTCTTTTAAATAACACTTTTGGGTAAAGTTGAACAAAAATTTTAGCCAATCTCTCGCTAAACGGGGATGACTGCCGAGTTCAGAGATTGGAAGGTCTCAGTCAAAAACCGTCGTCGAGGTATCTTTCCGAACCGACGTGTGCCGTAAGGGTATTTGACAAGTCATCCTCAGATCAACACGCCCAGATTGGAGCGCAATACTCTTCTTTCTTTCTTTCTTTCTATCGTTGTTTATAAAGAAAGAAGTTTAACGAATTTCACGAGTTTGTTACGAGAAAAAATATTACTTCGTTAAAAATGGTTTTCATTTAATGAATACCGAAAAATACGAGCTACGTTCAACTTGCCATCATTCAGGTTGAAACACGTACAAATGCAGTGCATCCCAAGGATACGTATTAAGTGACAGGATGAAACGGCACATCTGATTCCATTATACAATTAAAACATAATTTCGGAAATCTATTATAGTATCTGTCGAGTTTTACAACGTTAACTGGTGTCCTTATACCAGTCAACCTCGTGATGTTATAACGAAGTCGCCTACGAACATACACACTTGTTGATGCCTATAGGTGTCAGTACGACAAGAGTTTTGAGACGAAGCACGTAGATGACAGGGTCGTCGTTCAAAGGTTCGGTCTAATGATATAAAGCTTGGTTTTTATCGTGTTCCTTTTTTCTAGCTTCGTCTAGGAAAAGATGCACTTCTATAGTTCCATTACGTTGCCGTAATCTCACATTTTTCTCCGGATATTCTTTGCTCAAGTCCGCGTTTTTATAAGCTACGCTCATTCTTTCTTGTACCGACATCAGGGCATCTGTAGTTCTGGCGACCACCTACTAATCCGCTCTTGTAGCCTACCTATCTTCGTCGTGCTTAAAACTGGCCATAATTTCGTATTTTCCTATCCTGCTACGCTCAGCTCCCAGTCAACATAAGTGAAAGCTTGCTTGGTCCTATTTTTTTGCTTAGAGACAGGGAGTTGTCTATGTTCCCTGTGTAGAAACAGAGATAGGGCTAGCGCGTGCTGTGGCCAAGCTAGTACATCGCAAATGAACGTCGTAGCCTATCTAGTTGGTACACTGCCTAACCAATATGAGAACATAAATATTTATGTTAGCGTTGATACAAGCCAGACACGTGCGTCTAGCGCCCACATGCACAGATACTGACATACTTACACATACGAATCCGATGAGGAGAGAACGCCCAGTGTAACGCATGGTAGTTCGAAAAGTGACAGGAACAGCTAATCAAGAAATCGACAGATACAGAAATACGACGATTGTTTCTATATTCCACCAGCACGAACATCTGCTTGCTCACCGATATTTGTCCAGCGGGATAGGACATACACAGAGGAACTCGGATGAATCGGGCGTCAGTTCCAGGTAGACCTGCCGGCAATGCGCAGGTCGGTCAGACATTGGGATGTCTGTAACCGCAGATGCCCATATTTACAAATGAAATCATGTCTGTACGACTGCTGTTTATATTTAACAAACACAAATATTCGGTGTCGTAGTCGTAATAGTAGCGAGGCGAAGACAACAAAGAAGACGACGAACAGCTGTCCGTTGAACTATCTTCATGCCAACGGTTGTGTTAGTTCATTCGCAGAACATAGTATTACATATAACAATAATAATAATAAATCGTGTTACTATATGCACCCGAAACAATGTATTTGTTGTTCAGCGTTGTTTATTCTATGTAATTGAAAAAGCAGTATAAAAATAAAAGCGTAGTGTACGTCTTGTAGTTTATTTCGATTTTCTTTAAGAATTATTCAGATAACTTTATAGATTTGTTGAGTTTTTTGCGTCTTTGTCGCATTTCGCACGACATTGGATAAGAACGTGAGGAACGAACACTAATTATTGACCGAAGTATATCAGTTCACCTTCATTCAGAATTATTGGAGAGCTAGCCCTGGCTGATAAGAAAAAATAGGAAGCAGCTAAACTCGAGAGATGCCCTGAGGCAGTGCGGCGATTCCAACGCAGCATCGCCACAAACAGAACCAAGCAAAGGATAGCCAAGGCCTGGTTCTTCTACATATCAGCGGGGCAGATTCGAGCGAGTTAATACTACGTCATGATGGACGATAGCTAAAGGACAGTTCCATGAGGGAGGACGAGCGCTGGGCAGCGTATCGAGCCCTGTTTCAGTGGACGTGAGAATGACCGGGACAGCCTTCAGAGCAGAGCCGTCGGTAAACAGACTGGTTAAAATCACCACTCGAGCACTTTTCCTCACGTAGGGATACAAGTCGCTGGTTGTATCCTTCGAGGCATGTGCATCGAACAAGCTGGTGTGAAGAAACAGTTGCTTGTGGCCACCGAAATGGATGGCTTTTCAGAAAGTTAAGTAGAGCGAATTCGATGAAACTCGGATGCTAGGCCCAAGTAGGCAGGCGCATACGACTGCTTCGAGGCTTAGATGGTAGTTGTTGCTGGTGCAACAGTGAATGCTTGCAGAGAGGGCATAGGTCATCAACTTAGCGGTTTATACCGGCTTGAGAGGATATCATGGGTTCCATAAGCAATTAGCCATCGAAACCGTTATTGAAACATACGGTAACACACTCAGCTTGTCACGTAATTTCGATACGGTAGACGCATAGCTACGAAAAAAATACTTCGAGGTAGCCTTTTCAATGAATATCCAATGAAGCCTAGGGCGCGTACGCAATTGGTTTGAAGCGGATAGAGTAGAAAAAGTAAAAGGGTTTTGTCGAAGCAGAGTGACAGCTGAAGCCGATGAATGAAGTGGTCGAGGCGGATTGAGCCGGACAGCTCTGGCATGGGAAAAGAGCCGACTCGAATTGTTGTGCAGCGCCTACTGAAGTGAGTTTTCTAGGTAATGACCGTAAAGTGGTTACGCGATAGGGAGAGCTGTCGGCCTGTCACGGCTTCGCAGGGAAGAGAACCCACGTAGCCTGTCGTGCTGGATCTTGAGCGTTAACCTAATGCATTTAGGACAGCGTTAGGGTACGGGAGTGCAGTTCTATAGGTGTGGGCAGGGCGTAAGATTGATTATCGGAGTAGAATAAACCAACAGCGACATGTAGAATAAAGAGCATAAAATGTACCTGGATAAATTGGTACGCGCACTAGCCGCATTGAGAGCGGATAGAGCAACACTCGAGCGTCATATTGGTTAAAGCACTTTCGCGACAGTTACATAAATTCATCGTATCGTAGCGGAAAATTTCTGCTTATCGTTTTGTTTAATCAAACATATGATGAAGATTTCTTCTGCAGCATACAGTCAGCAGGCAATAAAAATCTCCAATAATGCGGTACTGAGAGAACAACTGGACAAAGCATAGAACTTGGAAGATGGCAAATTGTCGGGCGTCGTCTGCAACGTGTTTTTGTTACATTTGTTTTGCATTTTTTGCAGATTCATAAGTGGCCGATAAGCGTAGCTCTAGACTCACTGGTTTTTAATTAGGGTCGCCGTCAAACTAACAGTTTACTCCTTCAGACATTGTCGGACAGCGTTTCCTGGCGTGTCTTTGTTGGATTTTATTGTTGGTGTCAAAGGTATTGGAAGGGCTTCAGCCGGTCCTCGATTCACCAGTCGTATCGATAAATAGCCCTTAGCGGAAAGCTTAGACCTTTCTATATATCGTGCCAGGGAGTAAGCTTACAATTACTGGAGAGTAACCCATGGTTGACAAAAAAAAAACGCTAGCTGTTAGGTTAGGGAGGATCGCAGGGATACAATAATCGTTGATCAGTAAAACCGTAGTCGTCGGCAAGAGAATGAGAGGCCAAAACTGGACAGACATGTCTCAGTGAGGCAGATTAGAACGAGCCCATGACGGCAGCTATGACTCTGTTAGGCGACCGCCTTGCAGATGGAGCTGATTGGAAACGCTGGCGAAACAGCCTGTGGGGTCTTGCATCTGTGCTTAAGACATTTACTGGGTATACACTTGATGAACTCAACGGATCGCTTAGAACTGTCAAAGACATGTGATTCTCTTCCGGGTTTACAGATAATGGCGGTATTTCGTACAATACTAAGTTCTGCCACACACTCTGTGATTGCTGTAGCCTTGTTTAACTGAAACTGTGTTTTTTTTTTATGAGATTAGGAATTCGGCGACTAAATTTCCGAATACAATAACTTACGATGCATTTCTATCAGACAAGTGTTTGTGTGTATAAAGCTCGAATGAGACTACGAACTAATAAATGAAATCAACCGCAGTGAACATTCACCCTAAATAGGAGTAATAACATATCTTAAAGTAGACATTAATTAGCAAAAAGATACTTAATAACAATAAGTTACTTTGCTATCTGAATAAATAGAGGAAACGTTAGATCTTTTGTCTATATCATATGATCATTCTTTTTGGTATCTGAAAAAATTGTCAGCCTCGGCTACTTTTGTAAATTAACATCGTTAACGAAATAAAGACATGTTGGATTTTTAAATTACCATTGTAATACAATTAGATCTGTGTCACATTTGAGACCGTTGTCTGTGTAGGTCAATTTTTAATTACATAGCAATATTACTGAAATATATACATTTCTAACCCCAATGAAAACAGCAGATGACAGCATCGACAAGTTCAACAAACCGGTATACACCAACAAGTATCTTTTTTTTTTTTTTTTTTCTCTACGAAGGTAGAAATCTTTTATCTCTATGACACCATTGACTCTTTATCCGGGAGCTACTATTTTTGATCTCATCATATCACATCGAGGAATTATTTCTCAATAACCACTGTGCCCCTAATTTAAGCTGCTGTTTTTGGTATTCAAGTTAGTGTGATTTGTGGTGAACATACTAAAATCTAAGATCGTGATTTTCTTAGTCGACTGTTCTTAAACATAAACGATAGCTCTAAAAAGTGCGGCATCAAAAACACGTACTTTAAATTATTCGCAAAATACTCTCAGGTTGTAACATCTATGTGTCTTTATTGGAGATATCGGCTCCCCTCTACAGATTAGAGTGAGTAGCAGTTATTCAATGGCTATGAACTTGCTTTCAGCCACCACTGAAGATGCCAGTTTCCATTACTCGAAATTTTCCTATATGTCTACATTTTTACAGAGGTCTGTCTGCTCTTACATCTCTACCCCCTATAGCAGTCTTTATGTTGCGAACATCTCTATCAGAGAGGACGAGTAAATATGGCGGCGTTGTGAGTCATGGAGCTTGTCTCCGTACCTAACATAGGTTGAAGGTGTCTTTGGCACCAAATATTACCACGAACGTAACAAATGATACGATTGGTATTGTGTAATGATTAGAGTTTTATTTTAATAATATAGTAAAAAGTTTTCCAATCTATATTTCACATACACATGAACGCTTGATCAGCGGACGCAAACGATATCATTGGCTTTCGACGCCGTTCGTTATATATATATATATATTCGTCAAGTTCGTTTTCGTGTAGCAGACGTGCCATGGACACCTTCGCTATAGATTCAGCATAGGACAGCTAAAATGGAAGGTTTTATACTCGTATCTAAGGCGCAAACGTGAATTTCTCCAATGTCTATTTAAAGAATACCAACTACTCTTCACTTACGATCATATTAGCCAAATTCAATAAAAAGTTACCCTGAATTTAATCGGTCATCGCACTTCTTCTGAGCTGTCACCGTGTGACTGTTGTGCGTTTAACACTCTATTGAAGTACCTATCGTCGTTGGTACTTCTGAATTTTGACAACAGAGCATAGTTGGTTTCCAATTCATTGGGGCATTCCTGGTCCCCATTTTTCATTCAATTTCACCCATGTATAATGGCAACTTCTGTCATGTTAATGTCATAAGCTGTCAAGCTAAATTGCATTTTCATTAACCGGTAGTGATAAATACGTTATTACTGGTTTCACTACGAGCGACCTATTCACGAATGGCATTGTTGTTACCGTACGTGCGCTCAAGCTACTAGTCAATAGCCGATGGGATCATTCGTAAGCAGGCAGTATCTATAAGAAAAGTTGTGTTATCTATCTTTCCTTCTGGAGACAAGATGGAGGTATGAAACTAGAAGTATCTGCAAGATCTTATATTGGTGAGAAATTTGTTGCGCGAAAAACACTTTTCGCAGCACAGCCACAATAAAGTTGAACATTGAAGGAAAAGAAAGAACGAGAAAAATGCAATAGAAAAATAGGAAAGTGTCGAACAGGGATATCAGCCATCCGGAGATAGGGATGTGAACTTGATCATCACGGTTAGTGGGCTCAATGCGCAGATATTACAGCTATTGCGTATGGTCGTGCCGACCTTGTATTTGAAGAAGAACTTTGACGACTCGATGCTGCCGGTGTTATGATTCCTACAGGCCGTTCTGCTCTTAGCGCAACGACGGGTGACGACATCTTGAGGGCTGCTAAGAAGAAAAGAAAAAAGGAAAATCAAGGGCTTGACGTCGTCGAGACTGAGAAATTGGATCGTTTAGTTAGGGAAAAGTCTGACGGCTGCCCTTTATATTCGCTAAGCCGCTCATCTGCATTAGTCTTCTTTTATGTTAAATATCGCGACTGCTGATTGGGCGTATCCCTCGCTTTGTTCGCAAACCCTTTGATGCGACTGAAAATTTTTCAAAGTTTAAAAGGTAGCATTAAGACTGCTGCCATAGAATAAACAAGCGACCTATTTTTCACCGAGTCAACGATTTTTAGAAGCAATCGAAAAAAAAAATCATAAGTTCATCAAGATCATTGTTATAGATAGAATTGACATTTCTCTACCCCTGTCATATACGATTTCAAACTATTCGTGAACCTTCGAGCTTGCTGAATCGTTTCTTCACTTCATCGCACTGTATCTGTAATTCTTTCTAATCCTCCTCAAGATCTATCACGATTACGTGCATTACAAATAGTAATTATCAGGTATACCTAACGTCCTTGTTTTTACTCAGTATATTAGATAACGATATATTTGTCTTAATCTTTTTCAGACGTCATTACCATTGACTGGAGTCGTAAGACGCTGAAAAGCGAAGGCATAGCAAACCATCGTTCGAACAGTTAGCTCTGTTTGAACGTGAGTGTATGCTTAAATAGTTTATGTTCGATAATAGATAATAATATGGTATGCTGCAAGATCTGTTGGTAAGCGGGTTATCGTTTCTTTGTTGGTGCTAGGCCACAGCTTTTGGCCATTCGCCTTTCGAGCATCGAAGAAAGAAAAAACGGAAATACGTGAACGGAGAAAAGGGAGGGATCTACGTAAGCACGACTGTGAAATATGTGCTGTTATAGTTAGATGCTTCGAGGAAGTGGACGGAAAGAGGACGATGTGGAACCAAAGCCGGTAACGCCTTTGGTTTCGAATCGACAGCGGAAACAAGCGGCGTTGTAGCGGAAACAGCAAACTCCTTGTAAAGCAATAGTACAGAAAAATACAGACAATAACTATTGATTGCCTATCCTCGTAATAGCGCAGTGGATAGCGTGTTTGTATGCTAAACTTAGCGGCACGTGCTACTCGAGGCTAGGGCATAAACACACTTCGTGCTACACCGGGGGCCAGCCTTTTGAAGTAACGTTTAACACTTCAGTACCAGACGTAAAACACGAAGAAACAACCGATGACCGATTGTATTCTAGTTCTTAGATTGTACACATTTTTACATAGGTATGTATTCGGAGCTTTAGGCCATTCTTACGAGTTATAGGGAAAGCTTTATTCCTTTAGAGCGCATATGATTATATTCGCTAGAATGATAAATGGATATATTTTAAATAAGCAAGATCGTATGGTGTTGGAAACAATTCGAAGGACTATCAGAAGTTGTATGGTTTCAATCACAATTCCCATATCAGCATTATCCTTCTCAAAGATGCCCTATCCTATATAGCAAACACCATTAGAAGAAATACTAGTTTAAAGAACGGAATATATAAATTGCAATAATTTTCGGTCTAGTCCATAGTTTGACGTTTAGACTTTATGCTGAAGAGTAGAGGTTTCTTCCACTGGAATATCACTAAATAGATTTATAGATTTGATCTATGACGATTGACAACATTTCACAGCTTTTATATACTTCTGATTCAAACCGCTTGTCTTTAAGTTCAGCTGACTTGAGTCATTTTATATATATATATATATATAACAAGGCTAAAGGGATTAAAGCTTTCTGTATAGCGCCCTGGCACTTGAAAGCGAACGACAAATCATTTTGCTAGAGCACCAAGCACAACGCTAACAGGAATGATTATAAGTACCTCTTAAGCATAGTCAAATGTTAGTTTGTGCCCAGTATGCTTTCCTGTCGGGGGGCCAGTCTCATTTGCCACTAATATTAAACTGTTTTGACAAACCCGGCGACATCCAATGTCGCTTTCTAGCGCCAATACAGCGAATCAGCCGAGTGGTAAAAGCTTAAAACAGACACATCAATCGACCAAGTGGAATAAAACAAGTTCCGTACATAATAATGGAATAACACAAAAAAAAACTGCAAAAAAAAATCGGCTAGACGCACATAGGCTCTATCCAGTATCCGGGCGACGCACTCTATCGACCGATGCGTCAGATTGTCAGAGCTGCCAGATTCGTTTGTGGCTACATAAATGTTGCTGCTATGCTCAGACCGATCCGGCATTAACCATCTCTATTCATTTCGTGAGAGAGGGAAGCAATGGTAGCTATGTCGTTGCTCTTTTCGTTGCTATTCATGTTTATTGTCGTTCAGAGTTCTCACTGGGAAGATTGGCAGGCACGATGCTCGCACACTCGTTTTACTTTTCGGTTTCCATCCGTTCACCCCGACCGGCAATAGTAGGACTTTTCTATATGTTCCATCTCCTTTTTGTAGTCGTGTTTCGTTGGTCTCGTTCGCGTTCGGAGCTTCCATCATGGCAGTACGTCTCGGCGGCCAAGCAGCCGTATGCTGGTAGCGGCGCCGATGTTATGCCACAACCACGGTTCGTTCTTGGCTGTGTCAAACACAGAAGGGACTAGTAATGGAAGAAAAATCCCTGTTCTAAGACAAGGTAATTTATACTGTTTCGTCACATTCAACTTTAGAGAAGACAACGCCACCAGCTAGTTAAAAAAGAAAAAAGAAAAAAAGCAGTGAAACTATATTTAGTGAGATCCAGACAAAGCCATTCGTTGTTTATGCTCAGAAGCTCTGGTTCTACTTGCTTTTTATGTGGTAGCATACGTAATTCTGTCTAGAAAAAGACACAAAATCTTCACCATATACGCTGCCAACTTTTTCTCTTCGGAGTCAGATGTTGTGGGACTAAAACAATGCCAAAGTTAGCTGGTTACCAAGAAAAGGAAGTGTGAATTTCAGAGTTGACTTATCTCGTTAGATCTCGTCCTGTTAAAATATATTCTGTACCCTCTTTGTCTACCGATTTTGTCGGAGCCACTCAGTAACAAAATAATCTGCTACTCATTCCTTAAGGCTGAGTTGTTCGTATTTGCAGAATTGGTTTACGTGAATGAACTCCGTAAAGTATAGCTAAAATCCAACATTTTAAAGTTGCAGGCGTTCATAAAAAAAAAAACAAGTATGTAATATGGTTTTTGTCCTCATGAAATTAACGTTCTAAGGTTTCGTTCGGAATTTCCTGTTGAGTCTGTTCTTCGATTCGTTTTTAATTGATATTGAGCGTGAAACTTCTGAACGACTTCTGAAGAACAACGCTTTTGTCGTCTACCTCGCTGACATTTTAATATAATATAACAATGTATGCTGCGGTGCAGAATATAGAAATCATTAAATCACTTCTTCACGTGTTGGAAGTATTCTTCTTCTGTCATTAAATTATTCCGGCAAAAGTCATACTAATAAACGTCAGGGTGGCTATAAGCCTTAGCATTAGTTTTAGTAGAGGAGAAAGGCCCGAGCCTATTCCTTGAAATGGAAATCGCTTGTCACTAAGAACATAGGAGACAAGACCAAGCTTTTTTTTATAACGCTCTACGTAGAACTCCCGAAGTGCTTTCTAGCACCAGATATCAGTGCACGAGGCAGTGCCGAAGATTAAGCCAGTGGAGTACGGACGTGTAACTCTATCAGCTAGGCTTAGGGAAGACGGATCTTTCGTCAGCTTCCATCCGAACCTTCGTAGACCTCTTTACCAGTTTCTTAGCTCAAGACATAAACGAACCTTTTTGTTAGTACAGGATTTTACAGTATACGGCTTATAATCAACAAAGAGCCAGGAGTCTTTCAGAATTTACCTTACTTCGATTTCAATCATTTATGAACAGATTCTCGTATATGAGAACATGTTCATGATTTCAAGTAATTAACGTTTTTTGTTTATCACGAATAGACGTAAATCCAAACAAATATTTCAACTTTTTGGTTAATCAATAAAGAAGTGATGCGCTTCTTCTAGCAATCCCATCTTGACTAAAACTAAAGGAATACAGTGGAGAGACATGGAATAGTTGAAGTTTAATTACAAAAAACTTATCGTAATAATAGTTCTTTTCCTTGCTCAGGTGCCAACACTGTCCAGTTAGCTTCAGAGATACAAGCATGTTGTCATCGGTGCAGGACCATGCTACACGTGACTTCTTAAATTATGTGACAAGAATATAGCTACGTTATTGTTATTAATCTATCTTATCGTTTACAGGCTTTCAATTATGCAGTGATTAATTTCGCCAACCATCTTGCAGTAAAAATTCTTGTCATGAATAGGTAGCATTTGTATAAACTGCGATAATACCCGTTGATGAACAGAGTATTTTATACAGATGTGCAAAAACGTGAGCGGAATATCGAGTCTATTGGTAGAAATCGACGTGAGGCTTTAAGCGGACATGAAACCCACATCGAACAGCGATACGAATTGTTTCAGACCGTTTGCGGCCAACGACGATCTGACACGAACGGTCAAATGATGCTTCAGTGGTTCCCGAAACGTACGAGGGCGAAGCTATAGCGGACAACTAGTATTCCCAGACTAGAAACGTATTAACGCCCCAATTACCCTCAAACCGGAAAATTAGTGCCCGTCTAATTAAGAGCAAAACAGAACTTTCGCTACCTTGATCAAGAAAAATTGACCCACCTACCTACGTGTCCATATAGGTCCAGCAACGTGTAAGGATTCATGTGTAGCCCAACACGGAGTTGAGATTTAGTCAAGGTAGTTATAATGCAGCGAAGAAGTTGAACTAATCATCTGGGATCTGATCTAATTTGGTATCGTCAATGTAAAAAAACATTGCTTCGAATTTCAATATCCTTACAGCAAGTCATCGCTAGTTCTTGGGAACTGCTGCGGGCTGTTCTCACCAAAAAATTGTTACTGTCACACTGAAGCCTTTGGATCAGAATCGCAGAGGCCATTGTTCTATCAGCACCATATGGAGGAATAGCAGGATTTTTCGAGTAAACGCATCAAATCTGGGATTAACAATGCACTTGCGTATCGTAAGGCCTGTTGAGGACAGATTTTATAAAGGCAATAGGAAAAAAAACACCATGACTTGAAGTAGATTCGACTTGGCACATTGAATAGATATGGTACTTCTGAATAAGACCGCTGCTTTTATTTCTCTGCTTTACATCTGTTTCAGATGTCACAATAATGAACAGCCAATATTTTCACTATATTAATAATCAGTACTGCGAGACAATAACAATGCGGCATATTTGTACGACATGTCACAGTTATTCATTGATATTTAATTACTATAACTGGCTGATCGATTGCTATATAAAATTTCCCTATAGAGATTTCCTAAAAATTTCCCTCCTATATAAAGGTTGCTATATAAAACAGTATCAATTCAGGTAAGATGTTATGCACAGCTGCGGATAAACAATAACGGGTAGCATAGCGTCGTTTTAAATACGTCAAATAAGCTATAAGGTAATAAAGGGCGGCACTTTTCAACTCGAAAAGAATCCAAAGCAGCGTTGAACCAACCCTAGAAGTATATATATATATATATACACTTTACACAAGGAAGACGGCTATCTTTAGTCGAATGAATGATCATAACAGACGATCGACCAACGCGTACTCTAAACGAAATATATGTATACGGAGCGTTATGGGAACCTCCTACGTGTCTAACCAACTGATACGCTACCATTGTCGCAATGTGTCCATAGAACCAGAATGTGAGGTTCGCTAACGTGCAAGGGATTATATGTAAAAATAAAAAAAAAGCTACTAAAAGCATGGCAGCTTTCCGTCCACTTGCAATTGGTGGCCACGCTATGACCGTGTGGTCGCAGACTTGGGTCCACCAGACCCAGCTGTTTCGAAACTATAAAAGCAAACCGATTCCATAATACGATCGTCCATTAACAAGTAAGTCGGGTCCCACGTCGGGTCCCAACCCCACGTAGGGATGACGAAAATTTACCTGCAATTTTTCCATTGCTGTGATGCCTTTATGGAAAAGAATAAAGTCGATCGATTGCGACGCACCGCAGACGACGTACGCCTAATTCCAAGCAAGATAAAGCTCGTATGGTACATCCAAGTACATTACTATGTACATTGCAAACAGTGTCATTCGGCGTCTACCTAATCGATGACTATCAGAAGAATGAAAAAGGAGTATCGAGCCACGGGCTGCTTAATGATGGCTTTGGGCTATGTAGCAGACGAGTGAAAAGTAACTTATGTAATACCATCGGTTAGAGAATTTTTATATAGAATTCTTAATAATAATAATATCAAAATTCTGGCTCGCAACGTCGTTTTACTGCACTGATCAAATTATTTAATATAAGAAATTCTTAAAGCATACATTTTTCAGAAAACTAAACCTTCATTTGGATACGTATGTTTAACCTAACCATTTTACGTTCCAGTCGTTGCCTTCTACCGTCTATTATTGAAAGCATCGACGTCCGATTTAGCGCAGAACGCTTTGTATAGGCCCCGTTTATGCCAGCGTCCGTCAACACCGCCAGTTACTTCCACCGTTTTCGCCCCCGATGACGGCCCCCTCTCTTTGTGCCCCTCCTTCAAAATAATATTCACAGTCATCGAATCTCTCTACCATACACCTTTGGCCAGTGGCTCTGCCGTCTTAATGATCCGCCAACCATCGGATCGAAGTGCAAAACAGTTTATAGATAGAAGTCGCTAATACAAAAAGTGTGTCCGCACAATTTTTACCTGTCACAAGCTTGTCACAACAAAACACAGAACGATCGAAAAGTTGGTGGGATAGCTGCGGAAAGGCAAAAATAAAGGACAAGTATATGTTCTAGCATCGCTGTTGCTTGTCCTCGGCAATGGTTCAAGCTAATATTAGCCACATACCTTAAACGATGGTCAGTCGGAGGCCATTTGTCCAACATGGTCATATACATTGGCCGCCAGCATTATCGCAACGCGTACGGTTTAGGAAACCCCTGCCAAAAAAGTGACAACTTCCAAGTTACTTGGTAAGATTTTATTGTTACTATGAAATTTGGTAAGTCAGAATATAACACAATGTATAAATAAAAGAGAAAGAGAGAGAGAGACATATGTATTGCAGATAGGCTCACACACCCAGAATAGGCAATTCTTCGAGAGACACGCGACATGTGGGGCTCCGTATAAAGCTCTAATGTTTACTGATGCATAGGCCAGCATCTCGCTGGTTCCTCTCCTTTAAGTAAAGAACTATCACAATTTTGTTTCAGTCAGGGCAACATCGTCGAGATGTTTTCCTTTCCACATATACCAGGTCGGTCAATATCGCTGGTCCACCAATTTTCTTGCTAAGCAGTTTTTGTGTTTCCAACTAAGCACGAGACAACCTTTCTCACGCCAGCGGCAGCAGTAAGTGTGCCGGCTTTCGTCTCTCAAGACCAATGAGCTGGGAATCTTCGGGGCGTAGCCTCCCGCGGTCGATGCTGCGTTTAGTGACTCCGAGCGCGCGCGTCCTTAGACTCTTGAGAAACAACATTTGAACCTCTTTGGCCAAAAGGATAGTTCGACAATACTGCCATAAGAAAGGAAGCTTAAATTGCTGTATGTGATTTGCTTGCCAAACGTTCCTCACCGCATTACTGATAAGAATATACTTAGTTTCACGATAGAATTACACAGCCAACGCGCGTTCCTAGAGATTTAGTCGGTGAGCTTTCATAAAACGAGACGCAAATAGTATAACATAAGGGACCGACGGCCTGACACTCCGGGATTCTAGTATTTTAAACTGATTTACGCTTGAGAAGCACACCGTTCCGGCGATCCGGCAGCAACTGCATCGGATAGTTTTTTTCTACTACTAATAGTAGCTTGCTATAAAAAAAAATAACAAATAGGTACAGAAGCCATAATTAAATATGTAGCTAGTAGAGCAAATAAAGAAGATCATAGATTGTTTATTCATTACAAGTCAAAAAATACTGATGATCAGTATCGACAGAGGTATAGATTTTTCTATAATTGTACTTTCATTAGTCCAGTGCATAGTCACAGAAATAGTCTAGTTCGCTTAGGCAAAACGAAGACAAGTCAGTGTGTAGAAAATAGGCGTTCTCGGTAAATTGAAGATAGACGCTCATATGTACGGTACGTCGCTATTATTTGTACTAGTAGGATTAACTATATATATATATATATATCAAAGGTAACTATAAGTTGGTCTTATTGTCCAGTTTGAAGAATTGTTAACTCGCTTTCTCTGAACATTATTAATGAAACGGGAGCAAGGTAGTTGTTGCGAAAAAAGTCAATGTCTTCGCAGTAATATTATTAGTCAATCGGATCCATGCTGCAATCAGCTGAATCGACTGGCCCTCAAAATCGGCTACCATTGGTAAGTTGAGTGGATTAAGTTGAGTAAATAGAACACCAATATCGAATAGGACAAATCAACCCTGACGAAACATCAATGTATTCTTAAGGCCTGTAAACTCATAATCGTAAATGCAATTGACGTCTTCACTGTAATTCTTCTCTATTGAAGCACATTTGGCAGTCCAAATCAAATCACTGCATGCAGGAATCCTGCTTTCAGTTGTTCTTCGGTTTAGCATCATGGAGAGAAGCAACCATTTTTTTATAGAAGAAATTCTAGGTTCCTGGCCGTGTCCGTTCAGCGTTACGGTTTTCAGGAGTTAGATACAGCGCGGATGGTCATAACGAAGTGCCGGCCGATGCAGAGCGTCTTTAGTCGGATGCGCTCAGATGCTCTGATTCGAATAATTTTTCAGCCCTGAAAAAAGCGCGTTCAAATATAGAGCATCTTTACTAGTGCATGTCGCCCGATTCCTAAGAACTGCCTTTACGGATCCATGTTTTTTTCTACGGAGTGTCTACGCCCCCATTTAGCATTTATTAGTCAATTAGAAGTTACTTGTTTGCCACATTCGAAAGAAGTTAATGCTGCACTGCAGGGAGGAAATCGTTATGGTACGAATACATTGAGACATAAGGATTTGTATTTCATTTCTGTTGTAAAATATCTCACAATAATTTCAGCTGATGGGTAGAGCGATAGAAATAATATTCTCTGTCGTCCTTTTGGGAAACTTTTTCCTAATATACGTGAAATAGTAAAATCATACTAACTTTAAAATTTGGTTATGCAATAGTAAAGTTTTGTCAGATACTTCTACCAAGTTAAAAATGCATGCCATCTTCTCCGGGTAAACAATTGAGTTGAATTTGTTTACTGGTCCGGCAATTCCTAGTATCTGATATTTCTACATAGTTAAGTGTAACATAATAACGTGTGTAACATAATAATATTGATCTAATAATTAACATATCTTGAGATTGTAAAACTATTACAATGGTTAAATTTATGTCGGGCTTTGCCCCTGAAGGCTTCTATTTTTTAGCTTAGAGGTAGCCTTCCTTGGCCTGTTTTGAGACATCTGCTGTTTACCCTAAGAACTCATCCAATCATCTGCCGTTCTAGCTAACTGAAATAAAGCGCCAGTTCCTAATGACAGTCTTGACCAAGCCAACTCGATGAACTATGAAAATGTTATATAGCTGATAAGGAGTTTCGGTGGGCGTGTTTGTCTGGGAGATACAAAGCGAATCTTGCCTCCATTCTTCATCATGCTAAAACCACTAGCCGCTAAAGCTGAACGCGCGTCGATGATGGAAGGTTGCGAGATGTACATATTTCTGAGACCCTTTTTAAAATGGGAGCCAGATGAAACGTGGCAGGAACTAGTTGACTTCTTATTGATAGACTAAGTACAACTTCTGAAAAAATCCGGTAAGAAACCCCTGAAATCCTGTAAGACTATCAGTTTAGTGGTCATCGAAGTATCTGTTATAGGCTGATGTACTGTTTTGTTGTATCAAGCATATGTATCTAGCGTAAGTCGAAACATGAGAGATAAAACAGCTTCGGGGAGAAATTATTTAGGCGCCGCTCCGACCGTGCCAGTTTACCTAACTAAAATTAGATAAAATAGACGCAAGCAGTATTCTGAGGCAGCGCCGAAACGAAGAAAATTAAAAAAATTACCTTTTTTTTTTTTCTGAATTTTAGTGTTTGTCTTTATATATGTAAATTTAGCAAATTTCTCTGAATGAATAGAGAACAACAACTGTTGGGTCGTACAATGCAGGTCGTACGCCAGAACGAGGATTTACTCAATTTGATGACACTTGAAGCAGATAGCGGTAATGGCAATTTTCATCAGTTATATATTACCTTTAAGGGTCTTCTGTGAAAATTTCACTGTATGATTTCATAGGGTTGTTACCACCTACTTAGATGTAATTAGTTGAAAGCCTTCCTTCATTAAGTAGTTGTCTCCTAGAACCTTCCTGATTGGCTTGACTTCATCGGCCTACGCACGGCCCCATATGAGTAGCACGCCGGTACGATGCTCGGGGAGTAATTCAAATGCAAACAATGTATGTGGGTCATTTCCGGGCCAACGTGAGTGTGGCGATGATAATATCTACCGAGTCACGATATGGTTCCCCATTCACCTCAATTTCTCTCCCCTTTCAGCCTGTCGGTCGATGAAAAGCGAAATTTACGTGGTCTGACTGAAGTTTCGGTTACAATTGAACAAGAGATGAGCCATATTAGCTCATCACAGCTGCTACATACATGGTCACTTTTGCGGACGACTGGCTTCTAACAGCGTCATTCAGCAACGAGCATCTAGATACAACAAACTCCACAGAGTTTCCGATAATTGAGTATTGAATCATTTCTCCTAGCCAATTAAATAAGTAACTTAAGAAGAAGTTCTTCGAAATTTCGATTAAATTACGTTACAACGACCCAGACATACGTATGCTTTTAAATAAAATGCGTGTTAAAGTTCATGTATAATACAGTATGTGACAATATGAAACGGGAAAACTACACGATAAAGACGATATACGAAAGGTGTAATTGAGTGTATGTTTTTCTATGATGTCATACGTTACGGCGTCAAAACAGTCGGGCAGCATTGTGAAGTTAAGAAGAACGTTGGCCCTTGCGGTTCGAACATCCTCTACATAGATTGACTAAAAAATTATACGTCTTCAACTACAATCTCATTAGTCCATACCTACCGTACCTAACTCTGACACGGCTCCGGTGTCTAACTTCCCACCTTATAGCTTCTATTCACTGTTTCCTAAAACGTGGTAGCTAATCTAAGTGGTAAGCGATTTCGAGCAAAATTCGTAAATGCATATGACCAAATTGTACTTCATGAAGACCCATGCTTAGCCACTTATCGGCTGCCGAATAGCGTCATTACAGCAATACAAAGACAAACAAACAAACAAACCGCTCTATTTTAAAGTCTAGCTACATACACACACAGAAGTGCGCGGCGGCACTTTTCAAGCTAAAATTGTCAAAGCCAAAACTCGCTCCGCATTCTCCATTGGGTTTTCGTCATGCTTGCCCTTCTTCAAATTTCTGTCTGCCAATTTATTTTTCTTTGATGCGGTAATATCTTGCGGTTTTTTTCTACTCCAACTCATATTTTGAGTCCAACGTAACGACATCTCCACACACAGACACATACTCATTCAAAAGAAAACAGAAGAAAGCTCAGTTTGAACCATCATCGTCATCCAGCTCATCGAAATTGTTGATGTCGTCGCAGAAAACGCGATCCTGATGACTTTTCTTTTTCTGTATTTTTCCATAACTTCCTTTGATCGCTAATTTTTAGCGACCGCTAAGAAAGAAGAAGTCCAACAGACTATGCACTGACAGACCTTTTTGCGTCGATGGTCGACGACGCGCTTTGTCGATCGCATAGATCGCGTTAGCTCGCGCACACGTACCATGCGTATACCAAGCGAAAACGAAGCGCAGCTCAAAGACGATGGCTCCAACGAAGAGGATCCGCATTGAGTTCAGAAAGCCACGATCTGATCCAATGGCCACGTTGACAACGGGATGCGCATACGGTGTTCACTGGCAATTCAGATGGTTTTTATGGTGACGGTGGTGGTAATTCGCGTGAAGCTTTTGCGTTGCACCGTTTACGTCCTGCTCCCCAGATACTTCCCCCAGGTTGTTTGCTCTCGTTTTCACAACCTGCCCAGTTCCGCGGGTTCGTGACAATAGACTCAGTATATGACGATATCGGTGGATGTGTGCGACAGCCGTCTAGCGACACAGTAAAGGGGGCATAGCCAGCCACCAGCCAGCTGCGCCTTTCTCGGCTACCGCCGCTAGAATAATTTGTCTTTTCCAAAGGCATTAAACTTTAAAATCCGAGCCCCAAGATAAAACTGTACTGGAGTGCAAGCCGATAATGATGATGACAACGACGCGCGGCAACGACCTCTGAGGTCGGGTTAAGAAATCCGCAGACCTGTAGCCATTGGCGCTGCGTTTCGCTACTTGATACTGGCAATATCAGCGATGGCATCCCGAAATATATTGTCATCTCATTTCGAGTAATGATTATGAGTGTTTATTTAAATACTTTGCGGGCCTGGGTCAGATATTTGCCACCTTTAACCCTTGGGAAGGTGCCAATTTCTGGCGCCAGCTGAGCGAAAATTTAAAGGTACATGTTGCAGGAAACGGCTTACTTGACAGCAAGTTCAGAGTGAGGCCTAAAGAAAAACAATGCATCACTTTACGACAGTCGACGAATCAGAGACTATAAGTAAAAAAAAATCAGTCAAGAACGTTTAAACACTCTACTTAGGTGGTCTTACGCACGGCATCTGACTAATCCGAATTTGTCGACACGTATTGCGCACCTTCCCAAGTTGTGAGCAGGTGCACTTTCGTCGTACAAACGGTTTTGAATATTTCTCACATCGAATGAAATTGCATATGAAACAAGGTTTTTCGAAATTATTCCCTGAAGCTTTAAGTTATAGCAATGGATCTTACCGGCGATTATCAGGCGACTTGTTTAGGTATAGCACTTGCTCATAACGCTGACTGACTGACTGATTCGAGTTACATTCCGGTTGGTCCTCTCGTCTGTATATCGAAATGAAGTTAGCTGGCCGTGATTTGTACATAGCTAATTCTGAACAAGTCTATTGCCGTTGCTTACAATCATTTGTTGGTATTACACCATAATATACAAATTATTAGACATTTTGAGCAACTTTAGGGCTACAGATTTTTGGTAAGCTGGACAAACCCGGCAATAATGTATTTCAATATTATGGCGTTTAATTTACGCAGCGTCCCAGAAAAATTTGATTTCCAAATGGAAAAGATGCGCAGAGTTTTTTTTCAAAGGATTCGCAGTCAAAATGGACGACCTTCTGTTTGCCATAGCATAGCTAACTAGCTATCTTTGGGTCATGCGAAGATACTCTGGTAACTCACGATTACTTTAACAACAACTCATTAAGATTGGCTATTCATTTCAGTGTTCGTCTTCGTCTGCTATTGTTTTTTTCCGTTAACTTGGGGCCCTTGGACGCGGCCTGAATTAATTGCTTCTATTCTTTGAAATTACCGACTGCCATGGTGAAATGAGACTTCATGTCATAATGATTTAGTCGACGCAATCTGTTGTACAATGCAGCTTCGAAGCCAAACGGCTCTGAAGGAATATTGTGCAAGAAGAATGAAGCATAACACGGTTTTAAGCTTGCGATACCTAGATAGAAGAAAAGTCAAAACAGCAACATACAAAGTGCAACCGCTGACTACAGATGTTTTATCATAAACTGAGAAGGCCTGTGTAAAATACGTGCAAGGTTATTTTGCGATCGTTGCAAATGCCGACTGCGAAAGAAGTGGCCGAGCGTTTAAGTTCCATTTGCGCCCCTCAAGCCGACCTATAGTATGGTTAAAAACCTGGTCCGGTTTGAGCCCATTTTTTGAAAATCGCTACTGCCGTTGGCAGTTATTACTCGGGCTTCCCTAAAGATTGTCTCGAGCCCCTTGATGACAGATGAATGAACCTCCGTTGTTAACTGTTGAAACATTGATCCCTTTGAAGGACGCTTATCATTGCAATATTAGGCTTAGCAATATGAATACGTCTTCATAGAGTTACCAGCTACAATTCAGCTCCTATTCTTTATAAGGAAAAAAAAAAGAACAAATAATAGCCGCTCAACCTACATCTTGTCAATGTCATAGCTGTAGATTTCTACCCAATTTCAAATGAATTAAACCGTTGATTGATTGATTGAATGATTCAAAGTGAAAGTGCTGGGAATACGGTTAACCCTGCTTGCTTAAGTAACATACACAAGGGGCAAATGGATGGCTTCTCATGACGGTAGATATCGGGATATAGATCTACCATTACTATTAAATGATAATGAATAACTCTTAGTTTATTATGCGTATACTCTATTGATTTTGATCAACTCATTCGTTCATCAGAGAAGGAGTCACTTCGGATCTAATTTCCCTTTACTCTATCCAAGATATGATTTGTCAATTGAGACGGTGAAGACAATCAATAATATTCACCAATAGAAGATGATCTGTTACATATGGCAAACAGATCAAACGAACTACATTTCAAGAAAACTTGCATCGGCTACTCATGAACAAATATTATAGAACAAATACGCATAGAAAAACGTACGAGGATCACCATCGTTGACATCATATTCAGGTCTGTTTGAAGCACCAAACAGATTCTGTTTGTTCTTACGCCATAGATTTGATTTTTTGGCGCTTAAAATTTGAATGGGCCTAGCCTCTCGGTTGCAATGTAAATGCTACTTTGTAGCGTGGCGAGAAGGCCAAAGCCTGTAACATTCAATACAAACCTGATCGCATTTTCTCACGTTTCTCACATCTGTTCCCTGATAAGGCTAGACGTTTCAATACTCATAGAGAGCTTGGATTGCTTGTCCATATAGCAAAACTTACCTATTTATAATGACCTTGCCCTTACGGGCAGCGATGCGTTTAGGGATTTGAAGACGTTTCGGGAGCACATCCATATTATTATATTCGCCTTTCGAAACGAAGTACTACCTTATTTTATGTGCGGGGTCCTCGATAAGATTTCTTATGAAACGTTATACAAATTGCTCAAAATACATATGCTTCTAACGACTACTAATTATGAAATTTAGATAATTTTTTGGAATATTTGATTATATACTTGAACATTTGGAGTGTAGCACACTTTGGGGTGAAATTAACCTCGACAGTGGCCTTTTTCTAGTATTTTCTTCGTGCGAAATTTGTACACAAAAGCAAAGGCCTACTATTCAATAGGCTGTACGTGAATTGAGGCCAAAATTTCGATCTAGGCGCGTTTTCCACGAGCTGGCCTAATAATCATCACCCCAGTGTATCGACACATGCGCGATGGTCAAGGCAAGGTTGAATTGTAGCAACATTTCCTGTCACCATATCGATTTTCGCATATAGTGCCGCTGCTGGTGATTTTATCCTTATTGTTTAGGTAACATCTTGCTTTCTGTAAGTTAGCCAGACGATCATCACTACCGCGGTGATCATAATGGTCTGTGCTCATCAGTCAGAAACGCCAGTAAATAGTGGCTAGTTGAACCGCCGCTACGCTCCGTATTGTATCTGAACTCTAAATCGAGCATGACAGCCGTCGAGGCCTGTTTTCTCCGCGGAAACCTATTAAACAAGAATGCTACTTCGCCTTACAAGCCTTCTATACAAGCGCCTGTGTATGTAGGCGCTCGTACGAAGCCCCGGTAAAATCACTAGGTGCGAATACATCATATAAGCTGTTCTAAATACTTTCACTTTCTGCGTTGCTATGGGCAATGACATGCCGCATATAAGATTAGAAGCACTGAACATCCGTCTATTTTTTTTTGTAGTATGTTTTCGCACTTATTATTATTGTTGTTATTACTTGTGTGTGTGTGTGTGTGTGTTTTTTTTCATCGAATTAAATGATTTTGGTGATGGGGCCGCGGGTATCAATATCAGTAACACTTGCGGCTATTAAATAGCTTCGTTGGCCATTGTGATATCATCCACTGAGACACACATTGAACTTTTGTTGTGGTAGAGATTTAATGGCTATCGATTTAACGATTTACATATAAACATGCATTGAAACTCCTATGCATTTTGAGGTCGAAAGACATCGCGCAATTGTTCACGATTTCTACCGTCACCTCTTGCGTGCCCCACGTTATTATTCCACGCGTCTAACGACGTTTGCCACAACAAGGAACTTCGTAGGCGTTGACATTCAATTTAACTATATAGAATTAACTTTTAATGTAAATGTGCTGCACTTCCGATTTAGCGCCCGCTAGGGATTCATGACTGAGCGACTAATAAAGACACGATATACCTGAGAAGACTTCAGATTTATGTAACCTCCTGACTTGAAAATCTATCTGCAGGCCAACTAAAACTGCCTTTATCTAGGTTGGCACGTACCTTCTACGCTTTCACCTTAAAAGTTTTAGTCTAATCTATATATAGAAATCGGACAACAACTCCGAAAAAAAAAAACCCAGAGAGAATCCCAGTCCTTCGAAATACCTGTTTTACAAGCACAGCCACTGCAGTGGACAGATGTGCGCGCATCGCTCCCGTCCCATATAATTCCTACCCAGATGCTCGTTCGTTGATGAGAGTCGCGATAGATGCTTCGATGTCAAGCTGCTTCGGTGATAGTCGAAGCGGACGCTGCAGTCACCCCCTCAGCCGATTCGTTGTTTTGCCACCCTGAGGCTTTCCTATTTTCCCACGAAGCGACTAATATTATCATTATTGGAATAGAGGTGCGCTAAGAGCGGCGTGCCCGCGTTGTATGTGTTGAATCAATCTCCGCTAGAGCAATAGCAGCAGAACCAAATCTGTCGGGCAACAGGGGCCCCACAAGCGGATCGAGACAATTTTTCGATAGCGAAACATAAAGCTACGTCACTTCGAGCGACGCAGAGCAATTGTGAATAGAGAATATTCATTAATTTACGGATTATAAACTGATAACTCGAAATATACATTTATGGGCGCTCAGTTATCAATGAGAGCGTTCTAACTCGATTGCGGGTGCCACACTAGCACCGGGTTTGAAGACAGGTGAGGCAATAATTACCATTGATGGCTCTGGGATGCCGCTCCTCTGATGCCATCCCATTGTGCTGGGTATAAGCCATAAGTACTTGTAACAGTAGAAAAATACATTCGTTCATATCCTATAGCTGTGGAGTATTAATTTCCCAGTCGAAGGCCTACGTCTCTTTTTTTTTCATACTATATATCGACTGTTGATAATCTTTTGCCTATAACAAAACCGCCTGGGAAACTTAGTAGTGCGCGCGCGATAAATACATTACTTAGGATCTATTAAAGGTAAAGTTCCAAATCACAAGTTTATCTAGGTAGCAAACGTTACAGTCAACATTCAGCATTTTAATAAACCACCTAAAACTGAGAAGCTCCACTGCGTTTATCTGAATATGAACTCTATTATACGCTAATGAGCCTTATAGCGGAAATGTTCTTAACTAAGAAGTTACAATGGACGTAAATACGCTGCATACGACAACGAAAGCACAACAATGATTACTAACAACTGTGCCGCTGCGTATGACTAACTGATCGTGTAATCATAACGTCTGGTAGTGGAAAGTACGTAAATCTACACGTACAGATGTATGGACATACCTGTGCCGTATCGAACGAGAACTCAATAGAGGCGTACACGCATTGTGCAGAATATGTTTTTTTTTTTTATCTATGCATATAGCGTTGCCGACTGGTCCCCTAACAACTGATCGCGAAAAGGTACGCTCCGAACACAGCTTCCTTGCAGCATCTGTTACACGTAGCCGGAAACTGACTGCATCTGATGTGGAAAATATTAATAGAAATGAGGAAGCATTCTCTCCTATAACGTGCCTTCAAGACGCGACCGTTAGTGGTTTCGTTGACGGTGTTACTGCGGTCGTGCACCTGCACGACTGGCGTCTTAGCAGAGACACCAATGAATGTTCACTGTGAGAAACAGCTTAAAGCTGCAACAGATCTCAATCTCCCATTCGACCCGATCACCGGTACCAGCCGATGACAGCATTTCTGATTTGTGTTCCTCAAAGCGGTTCATTTGTATTCGTTCGGCTTGCGGTTAAAAATCGCCTACTTTAACTTGCGCTGCGTGTCCCCCGCCCATCTTGTCGCCTCCTTCTCGTTGTCAGCTACCCGAAACGTATCAATGCCGCTGGCGCCTTTTGTTCGAAGAGACAGGCGGTATGACTCTGGCAGCAGCAGCACTTGGATCTGTCTTCATGGTCTTCATATGTTAGAAATTTAGTTTCATCTAGGCGTTATCAATGTACCCCGTCATCAGGATAGTTGTTACTATTAGCAATATTCTTACTTTCAGCGCTAAAAGTTTTCAACTCATGCGGCAAGCATAAGCTTGCGCAAAGGCAACGTTTTGTAGGAATTGATCGTTGTAACTTCATAGCGAAAGCTATAGCTGACTCTATTTTGGGATTTACTTGGCTATACTGGGCGCAAAGTTTCGTGACGTTATATGACGTTTCTGTTCAGAAGGAAAAAATCCAGAGGTGATACATCAAGATTGCATATGATAAGGTACCTCGCTACTTGTATACATAAATTACTAAACTGAATAGTAACAATAATAGACGAAAGCTAAATGTAAAGCTTTCCAAAGTTAAGCGGGAGAGACAGAACTGAATATGGCAATGGAAAACATTTGGCTTAGTTTATCCGGCCATCAACGTTTAAGACAATGTTTAGACCCACTGGCACTCGTGAAAAAAGCAACTGTCCTTCTACTGCAAGCACCCCCCGCTGAAAGCAGCCATCGCAATCATAGATAAGCGAAACGAGTAAACTGATATTGGACGCTGTGCCACACCATTTAATCTCTCCGTGACTCGTAAAATGTCGAGCTTCTGACTTCTGTATTTTTTCGTGGCTGTTACCGGTGCTTCTGTTTAGGTAGTTATAGTTGTGATGTAGTCACGAACCAGATAGAAAAAGATATCCCGCAAATATTACCGCGGTCGTTACCGTAGCGGGCGATATTGGCACACAAACGCCCACAACAAGTTTTTTTTGCATCGCGCAACGATAGCAGTTCGAGAAGGTTTATATCTAGTAGTAAGGATGGCGGGGAATAAACGTAAATTCATCTGTTTCTGGCCCTTGTACAGTGGCTGCTTTAGGTAACTAGCCAATAACAGTGTTCGTATTGGCCGAGACTGTCACTGGCCAATGTTGTTACCGTCGTGGTTATTAACGCTGTTACATGGCAGACATCGTTATTGGTGTCTGGCATCACAGAATGGCTAGAGGCCGTGAACGTAAATAGGAACCCTGAATGAACAGCATAATAACAATCTGACCGACGCGAACGTAATAGCTTCTGACTGAAGCAGAACAGCAGCGACTGCAACGGCGTCGGCAGAAGTGGCAGTAGACACCGAATACGCCATAGGCAGCTATAGTAACATAAAGATCGCTGCGGCTACGGCGAGACGAAAAGGGCGACGAGCGAGAACTGAAGTTAAAGGTGGCTAAAGCACAAAAGACGAAGGGTCGTTGATCCTCCTCATCCATAGTCGGCACAACGAGAATCGCTCAAACTCACAAATCGTCCCTCGCCGCCGGAACTGAATTAAAACAACAGCACAAACAACGCACAATGACAGAAACAAAAGTAGAAATATAGTAAATAGGAGGAAAAAAAAACCTAAATAATAGGTAACTCATGCTGGGCAGAAACACAGATAGCCAGACCTTATTGTCGGGTCGGATGGGGGCTGCTGAATGAGTTCATTCCACCATAGCAGACGAGGATGGCCGTTACCGTCCTTGCGTAGGTAGATGCATATTTGCAGGGCTTTTGGCTAACTGGAGGATTTCTCCTAACGACACAACGTGAAACTGTTGTGCCTCATAAAAAAGTAAGAATCTCTTCACCTTCAGGGTGGGTGACTAGCAAATCGGAACGTAGCGCTCCGGCATAAATCGGCAGCGTCGGGGCTGTGGTGTTACTTTTGAAAGGACAGTGAATACTCTAGGAAGACCGGTATCGTTCGGTAGTTTGTTAATTACTATTATTTACGTTTAGTTACAGAACTAATCCAGGCAGAAAAATCGTGTCTTGACGACTTTTCATATATCGACACGCCACGTGTATGTCTAGTCAGGTTCAAAAACTACTTTATTCATTTCAGTCTTTTTTATTTCTTTCAGGTGTTCAAATCATATTCGTGGTACTTGGAAGTAATCAAGTATGTTGTTACGAATAAGCTGTAACTTAATTACAGTTAGGAAAAAAACGTAGTCTGATAGAAAACCATTCATAAAACTTACATACGCCGTTGTTAACTAGATCTATACAGCCTCACCGCTAACGCACCCCACTTTTACCGCTAACCTAATTCAACAATAAAAGGACAGAAAAAGATAATAAGAACCTTTACTTCATATATGAAGTTATTATTATCACTATTGTTTGACTTTTATGTACATTCCTGTGGATTTTGGTTACATTTACAGTGATATTTCTCGTTACCTTACAATAGGCAATTAGACTCACCCCAATGCTGTCGAGTTTCTCAAAGCGCCGGAGCAGACGAAGGGCGAACGGCAACGACAAGGGCAATAGAAGCGATATTCGAATTTCACCTCTAGCGATACCAATCTGACCCATCTAGTTGTTGTGGCTGGTGTGCATACAACTACTAACCCCCGTAAGGCCTGTAAGGACAAAATAGGTATAGTAAGCCTGGGTATAGACACGACAGGCACGGATTCTCCACCGATTGAACATAGGCCACATCGTTTAAAACGGGAGACATTAATGCGCGAGAGGGTGGATTGCGACAGTGTGACCACGAAGAAGAAAAACATCATTATCAAGATGAAGGACACAGCATTGATATATAAATAACGTCTTGAATGAACTGGTAATGTTGAACATTCTAAAGAAGGAGAAAGCAAGCTATCAAAATAGCGCCCGAACCATACTTGGAACGCAAATAATTTTTCTAGTGGCGATTTGTCTGTTTTTTTTTTTATATTTAGAACATAATTACAATGCTATCTGTTTATCCGAGGTATCATTATTACAAAACCAGGTAGAGAGACGTTGATACATTATTATTAAACGATTTTTGAAAGAGTACTTCGGATTACAGAGACAGGGAGTGCGTCTAGGGAAAAGGAAGCAGATTTTGTCAAAACGAGTTGTGAGTACGACCCGAAAATAATTTGCTATGTTAAAAAATAGCATCTGCCTATTTCTAGCTAGAAATTCGTTACCAAGTACCAAAATTTTAAAGAAAATAGTTAGTAATCATGGCATCTCGATAGTTGCTAAGACAGCGAAGCTGAGGGCGTGATTTACTAGCTAGCTAGGTAATAAGTTCATCTGTATAGAGTAATGCTCTATGCGTTAAGTACTGGAAGTAATTTCCTATGCCTGCCTGGCATACATATACATTGGAGCGCGTAACGTTACCCATGTAGATGCTCTGTGGGAAGGTGGGACTTCCTTTAAGTTTACCGCACTTATAGCAGGCTCTAAAAATAGCGATACTTTCCCAGCGAAAGTGTTACACTCTTCGCATTTATCCTTATGATTTTCACGCTTGACTTAAGAAGCCGACTTGTACGATTTCCGCGGCTAGAAAAACGCTTTTGATTACATAATTTAGTTTTTGATTATGGAAGTTTAGTATGTTGTTTCTAGGAAGGTCCGCTTTATGTGTCTCTCGCTCAAATTAGTGAAATCGCTATAGGATGAATCTATCTGAGGTGAATATTGTGTCTTTATAAGGTCTTTTAACCTATACAAAAGCAAACAAAATAGACGAGAACAAACAGATTCTCTGACCCCGTTTGTCATTTGTCAGATTTCGCTTGCTCAAATTTTGATTGTTTAAATATATGTTAATATTGTTCATTAAGTTAGGTGACAAGTATCTTAAATAAATGTCAACTTATAAGGTCCGTCGATAAAACCGTTTCCCTTGAGCAAATAAGGCTGGTGGCTTTCACGCTGTTAGTGACAATAAACAGTTTTGCTCTTATTTATTTGAAAATTTTACCTATACTAGTTATTTCGACCAAGTAGGTCTATGAGATGTTCCACGTTACATTCCCCTCCTACGCATTGCTGAGTCGAACTTGTCGACAACATCATTCATTGCAGCCTTCAGACTTTAGATGAAGCTCATAGTGATGGCTTTACTAAAATGCCGGGCATAACCTAATAACAGTGCAGACTATTAACAACTACAAACATGTCATTGACTATCTGCAACAATAACAAAAATAGAAAAACAAGTGAGACAACAAAGCTTTTGGCTGATGTCCTTTAAGCAATGTGATTTAGGACCCAACGATTTGGTGTCACGCACTATAAATTTACTACAGGCAATCTAGCTAGGGCTTTGCCTATAAGGTAATTATAATAGTGACATAATCAAGTACCATTTTGTTTATAGCTATGCTTTGAGGAAAGATGAGAAAAAGCAAATCACTTGTTCACGATGCCATCAATAACGTGACTTTGTTGGCTTTTCGACTTGTGACCAGTCAGATCTGTTCGACTTTTCGCGACCATCGCTTACTTAGTGTTTGTCATCTGTTGACATTTATAGAGAAATAAGCCAAAAATCGGATTAAATCTACTCTCGCCACTGATAAAAACTGCTGCGAATTTTATGTAACATAGGAACGATGTTTAGCCTCAGCGACGCCTTGAGACGCTTAGCAAAATGCTCTGCCGCTACCAGTAGAACATCGCGGTCGCGTCAGAAGATTGCTTATCAAGAAACTTGGCCGTCCTTATGTTGGCATCACCCACCAATTGTCAGATCTGCAGTTCGTATGCAATACGTTAGACATACACGCGTTCGTTTGCTCTAGATACAAAGCATAACTCAGAAACAATAGGTCTAGGTTTTCCGGTGAAATGTACTATATGTGCATTATGGCCATGTTGTAGACTATAGCACCGAAGTGGGTTTTGTTGACGCCGACTAGCAGCGGCGGTGGTGGCAGGGAACCCACGAACTGCGGCAGAGGCCCAGGAGTTGTCTGGCCTTGATTCGTCTTTAACGTTTCCCGACTTCAGCAGCCGATCTGTATTGTTTCGCGCACTGGTTCGCTTAGTCGCCATATTAGCCGATGTCGGCTTTCTGCTGTTTCCTGTCTCGTGGTGTACATACGTACAACGGGCGACGCCTCTGTAACAAGCAGATTTTCCTTGCTGCTGCTGCTGGCGCTAGCGTCGTTATAATTACTGCAATGTCACTTATGCAACAAAAACGATAACAGAAGCGCCTACTTTTACGCTGTCGCCTGCGATCATCGTACTACATATTTCTGCGTATAATTCGTCCTATACACGGAGATATATAGCACGACACGTACACATACACACACAAGGACACGCGACAGCAAACAGACAGAAAAACGGACACCGGTATGCCACAGCGATGTGCCGTGCACGCAATGCACGTTCGTGTCAAGTGGCCAAAAATCATTATCATAGTAAAGCATTGCTGGAAGTACTAGATCGTTTCATTTTGCAGATCTCCCTTTTTTTCGCCTGCATTGGACACCAACCGCATCTCAACGACAGTAGCAAAACGAACGGTCAGGGCCAATTTACGTCAGACGCTTTTGGCAGCTTTCGGGAAGTTACGAGAATATGAGACACATCGGATCCTCTTCACTCAGGTTTTTAGTTTGTCCCTTTTGTCGGGCAAAACTTTTTTCGTCATAGTTGCTCGTTTCGAATTTATTTCTCGCGGAAAGGGCTAAGACGCACGCAAGTGGGCTTACGGCGGCTAGCTTTCAGTTGCCCAAAAGAGTGGGGGCCAAAAAAGCTAAATATTTTAAATGATGCACACAGAAAAAAACACGACGTTCCACGTACAAAAAATGTATCCTTGTACGAGCAGAAGAATACGTAACTGAATTTATCTATCGAACGTTTGCTGTTGGAAAATTATCAAAAATTGGCCGGAATCAATTCAGTCAAACCGGACCTCGTTGCTTTGCATTTAAACGTCGCCCACGCTTCAATATACTTCATACGCCAAAGCCAAAACAAACGGGAACAGATCCTAAACAGGGGTAGTTGAAATATTGTTCTTTTTTTTTCTTTTTTTATCTAATCTTTACGATATAGTAATACGAAGGGCAAATTCTCTATAGATGTCGCAGAAGAGACGTTTTGTACTAATAGGCGGAATGGTCGGCAAGTAGAAACGTATGGTCCACAGCTATTTCGTTGAAGAGATTTGAGACCATGATATAGAAATCAGGTAACAGTCGCCGGGAAAACTGCTCCAACGGATGTTTTGATCGCGCGTAGAGTGGGTATATTAATCTTGCCGGCTAACACGTAGACGAGTGCTCGATACTCTTATTAAATCGAAAATATTGATACAGAGATAACATTATTAAACAAGGGTATCTTTTGAACCGGAGAGTTTTTATCTTTGAGCGTTGATTTTTCACTAAAGTAAATTAATCCTGATGCGAAACGCAATTAATAGATCGATAGGTGCTGCGTTACGAAGACGTTGACACGTTTAGAATATCAGCTACTTTTTTCATTGAGATAAGAAGAATTTTCAATTTTTTGTCAGTGGAAAATTCGACACCTAGCTACGCTCGTTCGCTCGAGAGAATAGAATCTGGCGACACAAGAGAGCGTGACGCCGAGCTCTAGGCGTCTGTTCTGCATAATTTGTAAAGTATACTTATCTAGTCTGAACGTAACAACCGTACATATTGAGCCTAAGGATAACCATCGTTTCCACTCTATCCTTAGTTTACTTCGCATACAGCATCGTTAACAATTGGGTAACTTGCTTAAATACGCAATAGATTTGAAATAACTCCTAGCATCCCTCCTAGCAATCCCTGACTGCCTCAGACGGTTATAAAAGATCTTTTCAGCTACACCGCTGCACCTAGTTAACTGAAATTGAACAATATCAACTAGTCCCTTATGATATCCCCTCGCAATTACTATGATCGCCGACCAAGTCTTGCAGGAGAAATCCTGCACCAGATAAAAATACTTGGACGAACCGTAAAAACAGCATGAATGGAATGGTGGGGTGTAACTAAGATCGGCACTTGTCTTCTGCTACTTCACTTTGTTAGCTGCTGCTGCGCCTGGTACTTTCGATGGATTCACAAGTCATCACCTGTAGAGCCGCTCGGTTTTAGTCATTCTATTGCAAACGCAACGGCAAGCTCTAGATAAAAAGATGCCCTTCATGCAGCATATTTAGTTTTTTTTTTTAAATATCCATATCACTACGTTTGTTTCCAACTACGTGTCTTTCGAATAGCTAACTATAGTTTATGGCATCTCTACCAGTTGAAAGAAATATATATATATATATAGGGCGGGGCAGAAGTGTTTCGACATTTTGAAATAAGCCATTGAACAGTTTGAGAGTCTCTATATTCAATCAGTCAAAATAGTCAGAGCGTTAGGTTTAATGAAAGTAGAAGTAAAAAAAAAAGCGGCATGGGATACCTTCCGACATCCTGAAAGGTGTATATAGGCGTATATATGCTATTTGTTACTTGTGGTAAATAACGTGCTTCGCGGAGCCAACGAGCGCCTTATTGACTTCGTAAGGGAGTGAGCACTATTGTTTTAAATGGCACGTCTTAGTCGCTAAGATTAACTCTTAGGGTTCTGTGCAATAAACTGAGGTTCCTGAAAAAACCTTTAGTTGTTTTATACTACCTAACTTATATGAGCGATATATGAATTAAAGTAATATAAACGTCTAGAACACGCAGATGAATAATAAAAATGATAATAAATACCGTAATAATGGGGTATGCGTTCATATATTCAATCTGAACATAACTTCAATCAAATACACCTATTAAAATCTCTCAGTTTTGCTCAGAAATGCTATGAACTTATATGTAATTTTCTTAACCTGTCATCTTTTTTAAAAACATAAAAGAATGGGTAGGTTTATGCGATCATCCTGCCATATAACGTTTAATTTAGAAGTTAAAAATAATAGTTCAATATAATTTACTCCTTGCCTAGTCTAAAATGTTGGAAAAAATTGGAATCTAGAAGTATCTCATGGATTCTTTGTTCAATAGAACACTTGATAATTAAAGTTGTGAATGTTAAATTGTAGGGTAGTATACTAGAGAACTAGATAGCGTGCTTTAGACATAGAGGTTCAAGTTTCTTCACGCTATTAGAATTTATCAGTTTCAATCTTCCCTATAACTACCGCACGTCGTGATAGTCGGTGCTCGTATATTATCTCCGTTGTCTTGGCTAGACTGATCCTACAACGATGTAAGTGGCACGACATCCGCTCTCACATTTTCAGGGGTGTAAGACAACTCTGCGACAATGCGGGTTTCTTGGTCGGGTGTCAAGTCGCTACTTAAGAAGCGTCTCTTCTCTAGCAGATCTGCCCCTTCCTTCTTTGCGAGATTTTGGCTTTTGGGTTGACATATCAATGGCTGATTCAGCCTTAATCGTTTCTCGTGTCTGTATGTCTTCCGCAAAGCAACTCGAGGCCGCCGTGTCGCGTGATAACAAGTCTTCCTCATTTCGTAATCTTCATTGGTGACCCGCATATACTTCGCGAAGATCCTCACCCTCACAACAGTTAGGTTCATGAAGGCACATGAAGGGAAAGAAATTCACCAGCTATTACCTTCTGATGTACCGGTCGTTGCACACACAGTGTTATTTCACACCTTAGCTTCTAGTGTAACACAGCCAGCCACGCTGTATCTCATCCGTAGCTCAATCTCCGTAGAAAGCTCTACTAATATTCAATATGGCGAGTAAGGTTCCTTTCATTCCTGTTGCCGCTTACCTCAGTTTCAATATGCCGTATTGCAAGGTGCTCCTGCTGCTGCTTAGGACGTCATACAGAAGATGGAGAAACGGAGAGTTATTGCAAGCAGTTGAGAGTTGACACGGTGCTAGGTCGTGAGGACATATAGTAGAAGGTTGAGTGTGTGTATGCATACGCATTCGTGCTAAAACGAGGCATAATCAATTGAAACCGCTTTGCCTGCTCCTTTCTTGTGTTCGTCTCTTTCTAATAATAATAATAACAGTAGTAATATTCTTGACTGCTTCCCGCTAGCCTTCCTGACTACTATAACGTGTGCTGTTCCTTCGGTTTCGATAATACTCAGCATATTTCTCTCTTCACTTTTATCGTCTGGTCCGAAGTCTCATTTTTTACATTGGTACAACCGCAGCTTTCTCGTTGACTGCTTCAGTTCTTTTGGCTCGTTGTCAAGCTACTAGTAGTAGTAGTAGTAGTAGTAAGGGTTTCAATGAGGGCGGTCTTCGTCGTCGTTGTTGTTGTCTCGCTTCTCTGAGGTCTCTTGCCACGGCACTTCGTTTCTTCATTGTGAAGAGATCCGCGCGCAATTTCCTCTTCACTAGAAAAAGAACTTGCGCTCAAAACCATATGCTGGCTGCCTATGAGGCACAAGTTGGCCTTACACAACCACCTTTCACACTTTCCCTCTACTCATCGGTCGCGTTCCCGGTGGGGCAGCGGTGGCGGCATCAGCTGCACAGCTCAAATCCATCATGGCATAGTCGTGCCAATCTCGTTGCCCTCAGGTCGTGACAGAGCTCACATGCCCTTGAGTCTCGACTCAATTCTACGTGGCGCTATTTCTAACGCCATGGTGAAATTTGAATTCCTTTGCAGCAAAAGGGCAGTTTAAGTTAAAATCAAGTTGGACTTACATAGAGGGCAAGAATAACTTCGAAATTCGATAGCGAATAAGCAAAAGTAACAAGGGGAACTTAGGTGATAGTTTTGACTGACATATCACAGTGGAAGTCATCGAGATTAACAACGTATTGGCGGTCTATAGCACAAAATCGCAGCATTTAGAACCGTAACCGGTATTGGAAGAAGCTTATAGTGTTTCCTATATTCATGTTTTATATAATTTGAAAATACGGTTAAATAATCTGTATCGTTAGTTGTGTTTTACGATCTGTGGATGCTGTGTTTTTTTGCGAGAACACCCTGTACTGTTAATCATAAATGGAAATATTCCTGTGGTATAGCATGGCAGACTTGAACAGTGAACCTTTATTTTAAAAATGGATCATAACAGATCCTCTTGTATCAGTTAGACCCGATATACAATTGAGGTCGCGAATTCTGGATCCTAAAAGTGTCGTCACACCTTTTTCTATTGCATTGTAATTTTAGGTGTGCCTGATGAAACTGGCCTCGCATCTCTGACGCAACCTTGAATAACGAACAGACTGATCTTGAGTTCGTATGCATACTATGGTACATTTACATCTGAGAGTTCGAGCTCTTGTCGCACGACCCGTGCAGTCTCCTCTAGCTAAGGCCTGAGATCCTCGTCTGCGCTAGGCTGTCCGTTTGGTAAAGCGTCAAAACTCGTTCAAGAAAAGAAGCTTTGGTCTCTTCTAACACGCTGTTTAACGTAATCCGTCTCTAGGCAACACACGAAACAATTAGAGATCATACAGCCCGCATTTACTTTAATTCATAAGCAAATCCGGTAGTTATCGCTTAGATTCAATTCACCAAAGGTTAACAGAACTTGCAATCGATTCCAATCATATACTACGAACAAATCCTGTCTGAGATCATGATTCGTTGCTGCGGTTAGTAATATCTGACATTTCGTTCATTAAAAACATGTTTGCGATGTTACTACCAGCCTAAGAACAAGTCAATTTTCCAAGTCACTGCTCAGTAAACTATTGAGCGCTTATAGTATTCGACAGTTCCCGGTATCTAACATGTCCTAGCGACATATAATGGGATTAGCTATAAATTGCTTAGTAGTTGGCCGTTGCGTCACGTTCCCAGAGTACGATTCATACCCCTCTTAAAAATCGTCTGTCATCGACAGACTCCTTCGTTCGCCATGCTAGATGAAAGCTTCATATGCTACTACCGGCCATGCGATTCGATCGCTGGTCTTGCTATGAGTGTGAGGAAATCCCCTCTATTGGGTGGCCGACTGCCTTAGGCCAGAGCGATGTTGGGCTATCTTCCTGACTGGCAAACGATTCCGCTGGTTCCCACGCGGTATGGATCTTATCCACACATGAAAATAACACGATTGTTCCTCCCTGACAGCTAACCGGGCTCGGCCTCTTGATGGGGAGCAACGATTCGTCAAGCCTTGTAGATGGTGGGACCCTAAGAACCTTATTTTGAGCCAGTGGTCCAGCTATAAATATGAGAAAGGTAGAACACTTAATTTCCTAGGACGCTTTATAGCGTAGGTATGATAGAAGTTTTTATAGGTGGACATGCGACTATCGAAGTGTTTATATGGATATGAAATTACGAACAAAATAATTTATCGTAGATTTATAATATGAGTGCTATACTATCTTTTTTGTTCAGTGTGTAAAGGAAAAGGAGTCTAATTTTCACGGGAACGTCTTTTTACCTTAGTTTTTACTAATGTAATAAATTAGATAGGGAAGTCCGATCTGCTTACGGAACCAAGTATGTCGCACAGTGGTTTCTGGGTTCGAATAAATGCCAACACGATAACTTTCTTTAATGGACGAACGACAGAGCGACGTCTCCCTCAACCGTTAAGTATCGAGCAATCCAATAAATGTATCAGAGTGTGAATTGACCTAAAAAATTGCTATTAGTGTGCTATAGTGTATCGGATTTGCATAAATAGATCGTGTATCTGAGTTCTAATCCTTGATGGTATAAGTGCTAACTACTAACTAAATGCAAGATTTGCAAATAACGAACGAAATATAGGGAAGCTATACGTAAAGCCAGAGATTAAACACTAAAATTCAACAGCATATGGTATACCATAACGTAGAAAAACTATTCCATAACGAAGCAAACCTTCATTCTTCACATGGGTTTCCTAAAGGTGCATGTACGTACGTTGATACAGTAGCTTTTAATTTATCTAACTTCTCTTCCAAATTACTGTGTCATGTAAGTGCTATTCAAAGATAGCCAGATATCATAGAATTTAGTTGCACTATAGGTATCGTTGATGCTTCCACAGGAAAGTTGTACCGGCCGGTACCTAATGACGCTTGCGTTCATACACCCTCAAACGAATGGCTAAGTGCGTCAACGATGTCCGGCCACGCCCTGGCCTTACTCAATCTAGGCATCGAAAAGTGCGCAGACCAATCAGATCAGACTAGACTAGACCTAAATGCTGCACAAGAGATCAACCATCCAGAGAAAACGTCGCCAATTTTTGACTCAATAAAAGGTAGGTTGTGTTAGAAGACTTGATTCTCTTTCTAACTATTGCCAATATATATACCGCAACATCGCCCTTCAGTACCTCTAATTACTACTGTGTTTGTTTGTTATATATACATGCGTAATTTAGCGTAAAGCTGAATGCACAAATTCACGCAGGACCTTCGTGAGAGTTACATTCTGTGCCATTTCTTCCGCTAAAGTTTGTTTTTGAGCCCTTCCTTCTGCAACAGGCGACCTGGTCAGTTCGCGTAAATATTTGTTGATCCTTTTTTGCCTAAATTACCGATGACGCTAAAGCATTTCCTATCGTTTAGGTTTCTACGCCTCCCGCAGACGGACACACGAATAATCACATAATACATAAAACTCACTTCGCTGTCTATTTGCTAACGCAGAAGGCCGTCAAGCGGTAATAAATGCAAATGTATTTAGGTAGGTAGTATTAGGTCTCTTATTATCTGTTTATCTACTTATTATCTAGTTATCTGATAAAGTGATTTAGTTACGAATTTAACATGTCGCTCAATGACACACTGCAATTCTGTTCGACACTAACAAATTTTGATTGTTACCTCCTACTGCTTACGCGAGCATACATATAATAAATAATTTCACTGTAGCAGTAATACTTTTTTAATTTTAATGTCTTATGACATAATGACGTCTCGGTCCAACCAGAAAGATTCAGCCTACTTACGGTGGCACTTGCGTATATTTGCGCGTTTCTTGTCTTCTTCTATATCGCCGCACAATTTTTTCTCGTCGAGGATGGCGGTGGTGGCGGTAACCGCGGCCATCTTAAAAGGAAAAGCTTTGCGCCCGCCCGTAGCATCTAGTGTTGCGACTGAGAACACCATAATGTTATCTTTTTTCTTTGGAATCGCATCGTTCATTTATCTGCGCCCTGGCCCACGCAAAGCAGATCTTCACAGACGAGGCAGAGCAGATGTCCGCGATATGACCACCTGCCAGCTGCGTTACTCAAACTCCAGATAGAGTGTCTGGCCGTTCAGGCAGCTAGAAAATCGACCAGCGAACTAATATGGCCTTATATTCTAAACTCAGATCTGTCCAGGACCTGCCCTTGAAACGAAAAAGAAAAAAAAGATCGACCAGAATAAAGTGTTGGTCCTAATTTTTTTGCTGTTCGTTGCAGGAATTATCGAAGTTGCCGCCATCATCGTGTGCGCCGAAAAGCAATAGAGAACGCCTCCGTAATGAGTTTCGATGGAATGAGGCGGAAACTTGCAAGTGGTCCTTAGCACGTAGCTTAAATGGAAAAGGCGAATAAAAAAGATAAGACAACTATTCGTCCTTTCCTTCGCTAAGCCCTGTGCATGAAAATCCTGTGCTGCTTGCTTTTCTTTTGCCTAAAAAAAGCCAGCTAGTTTTCTAGTTCTTTCTAGTCAAGAGTTCAATTCGATTAAAGTGGGATTTGTTTGGTTTTTGCTTTTGGTCCAGCGACTTCAACTTCAGCGTCATTAAGTTGTTGTCGACACAAGTGGCTAAAGGAGAGGCTGGGGCGCTAATGGGCGCTGACAATTGCTTGACTGTCAAAGTAATAAAAATAACAAAAGTGACGGTGGAAGTGCCCGAGATTCGCTATTGAATTGGTTATTAGTGCGTTTATTTATTGATCGTCGCTAAAAAACGTTTCTTTAAATCGCACATCCTTTTTTTTGCCCCCAGTGGTTCTTGTGCCTTACTGTTTGGAAGTTTGCCCTTTCGGTTGCGAATACGAATCGCTTCTCCAGAACCACAAAATAACACTAAGCCCTACAGCGCATCGGGCTCTAATACAATGACTCTGGTTTTTGGAGGAACTCTGTCTTGTTACTATTGCAATCGTCGCTGTTATTTGTTTTACTTTTCCCTAATCCAGACACCGTATACTATGGCCTCGACCGCGTTTGGGCGAATCTGTCCATACCTCCCGGCAAAGGACGTCCCTCAGCTTGTCGTCATTGAGGCGTCGCCTTTGAATGAAGGTCCTCCTCCTCGATCGAATGAATCGCTCAAGCCTTTTATGATAGGCTAAAAAGAACTTGAGCAACTTATATTGAAGAAGGGACTGTGAAGAGCAGTTAACCGAAACTAATGCCTGGTTTTTTTAATAGGAAGTTCTGCTATTTTTCAAGCCAGTTACTTCATTTATTACAATTAATTTTACCTAAGATATTTAATAGAGGCACTTCGAACGGAAGAGCGCAGATTTATAAGAATAATCACAGGTTATAAGAAGGGAGTCAAGTGCCAGGTATTTGATACGTTATTTCATCGGCACGCACTGCATATATAGTGATAGTGTACTACGGCTTACTGGATATAGTTTAAATCAAGCACTGCTACGTTTTGTATGGATTCCAGGTACGCTCACCGTTAAGAAGCTAGGCACATAAACCAATGATACAAATATCTTCTTTCCGATTAGGCTAAAGTTCATCAGTTAGCCTATTCAATAGATCTATTTGATAGTGGAGAGACTCTCTTTACTTATATTATAGAAACAGTAATGCATTGGAGAGTGTATGCAGTCCTGAGCTGCAAAGGCTTTTTGAGCAGAATCGATTATCTGTAACTTTAATCATAAAATGTGCTCCGTGTCCGCCTACCCGTCATGCAATGATCAGTGATGACAAGACAAAGTGACGACACCTTTAAATTGATTCCAATGATAAATATAATATATTGATATTCGTGTTCGTCTTCTGACAAGTGACGTCAATCATTTTTCTAACTTCTAACGAACTTTATAATATTGACTCGAGTGATTACTGGTAAGTTCGTTGGGGTTAGCGTATTTGAGGCAAAGATGCGGCGATCCACATCGATGCTTCATCTTATTGCTTCTTCAATAGGTTGTGTCACCTAATTGTCATCTTAGTAAAGGAACCTAGAAAATCTAAAAGAAATAGTAACCAGCGACTTGGTCTAGGTCAATCACCTTCGGCGGTGTCCTTGGTTGCATCCTGCTTCTCCCTTCAGCGACGTCTCATGTGAGCTCCGAAGTCTAGAGGAAACTCTATAGTGATAACTCTTCTTTGCTGTGTCTAATTAATTGCCTACATGTTTATCGTTGTTAGTACTGTTACCATTGTTCGCTGTTATCGTCGTGATTTTGTGCCGCGTTTTTAGCTTGCGGTCGACATCCAAACAAAAACTGAACCAAACGAACTTCAGCTGCTGCTGCTGCTGCTGCTGTTTGATCGTATCGAGGTCCAAGCTGCTTCTCCGTCGCTACCTTCGCTGTTCGCGGCTGCTGTCGATCGAATGGCTGCTGTTCGGCCCTCTCCCATCTGAGTGGTGAAGTGGCGAGGGCTGTGTTCGTCATCGTCGTACGACAACAGCAACGTTGTCTGTAGGAGGAGCGCAGAAGCAGCCGACAGCGCACAGCCACGGCACTCTCTGGACTCTCCGGGTGCTGCTGCTGCTGCTGCAACGGCAAAATACTACATCTACATCTATTACAAGTACGGTTGTTCACCGCAATAGATAAGAGAAATGCTAGTACAACAGCACGGCCGCATCGTCAGCGGTGCTACATGACTGTTAGTCGACGGAGCATAAGCCTTCGTCTCTTCAACGCGGCTGCAAAGCGACAATCAACAAGCCACCATTGGCCGGTCCAGAATCACTGTTTCAAACAGCAGCCACCGTGTTCCACAGCCACTGGCTGATAACAACGACTGTCGCCACCATCGCAGCAGTTTAATGCGGCCGACACGAATTGGAGACCAGTAGCCGTAATAGCCGTACTAATAACAGCGAACAGCATCGAGTGCAGCAACGGCTGCGATACGAGGATGCTGCTGCGGCAGCAGCAGCAGCAGTACAGTTCTAACCGCTAAATGCTTTTTCGTGTCACTTATTGAGCGAGTGAATCACGTCAGTGGCGCCACGGTGCCGGTGAGAGTGACGCTGCTCGTTCGTTCCCTTCGCAGTGCTCGCGTTGTCATCAGCTGGGTGGTGGCCATTAGTTACCGCGACGCGGCAGCGATAGCAATCCACATTCGATCGCAGAAGTTTATAAGAGGAGATTTGTTCAAACGCTCGGCCCGCTCGGTCGTTTCAACAGGAAGACTTGATAAATTTCGCTAGATGTGAAACAATGCAGGCATTCGAATGCAGTCCGGGTCCACGACAGTAGAGTCGTGTGGCTTGGTTGTAACAGTGTGAGTGCAAAAGGCAACGACGCGCGGGGCGTTATACGGATCAACGTGAGAGTGACAGCAAGCTAGTCAAAAGTCGGCTTTCAAGTTAGCTTGGATTAACCTAGAATCATCGTTGAGCACACGCCAGTTCTTTCTACAAGTGCAAATTGAGGTCGAATTTCTCTCCGTGGTGCGTACGTGCCTGTGTGTGTGTGTGTGTGTGTGTGTGTGTGTGTGTGTGCGTGTGTATATGTGCCTGCGTGCGTGCGTGCGTGCGTACGTGCGCGCGCGCGCGCCCACGCGTCTATGCTTAACGTGTATGTACAGCAAACGAAACATATAAAATACGATAGAGGCCAACAACGCGAGTCGATGGAAACGACCGAATAGACTGGGTCTGACCCAGTGAGATTCAGCGCTATTTTTTAGCTTACGAAGAAGGAACCGGCACAGACAGACAAACAAATCGTCTGCCAGTGCCATTTCACCTATAAATTCTTTCGCTTCGAGTCGATTGCCTATTGGTTGCCGTAAGACGTCTACCACAAGCAATCATCAATCGTACAAATGGTCCGGAGATGTACTCTTTGCGCGAACGAATGCATCTGAACTTCGAAGAGGTGACCATCGTCAAGGTGCTAGTAGTGATTTTTCTACGGGCGCAAGTCTTAACGGTGTTTACTTATTAATGAAGTCTAGAAATGTGTTTGTTCAAAGGCAGTTCGGATTAATGTTACATTGAAAACTAAGCGAGTCACCGAAGATTCCATGAATTGTAAAACAGATATTTTTATGTTCGTTCTCTGACTGGCCACCGTAATCACCGACGACCAGTGCGTACACACAAGTTACACCTTAAGGTGTAGCAAGTTATCCTAAGTTGAGCAAGTCGGATACAGTCGAATAGCTGATGTTGTGTTACATTTTGCTAGTTGGTTCGGTAGCTGTATTTAAAATGGATTTAGTCGGGTAGCTACTACAGCTTTGAGATATCAAGGATACAACTAAGGTAGGTGTATATGTAGTGCCGCTCCTCGATGTTGTTGTAACAAAAGTTCTAGCACGAATACCCTTTACGCAATTTCGTGGTCAGCGATAATATTTACCGGTTTGTAAAGTGTGACAGGAAACGTAACGGTTCCTTACTGCCATCACATATGTACAGAAGTAATACAGTTTAATTAGAGTCTATATTGATATTTATGCAAATATAGGCAATAGCTGGAATAAGCAACAATTGAAGTTTCTATGAGGAAACGCCCAACCCTTCATTATTTTTGCTATAAACTTCGTCGTAATTTTCGTATGTAAAGCAGGGTAGGAGGTTGAACGTTTCGGCTAGTTCCACACGTACATGCGTAGCAGGGAAAAACCTGACTGGGAATTCTCGAGCACAAAAATAATACTCGATAGCGTGAAGTATTTTCTCTGTCTCATTTCTAATTTAGCGCTCTATGTAATTCTTGCTTACAACGTTTGTAACGCTCTCGGCTGCTCTGGCCAGCCTCGTCCTCTGTTCGGTCGCAGACGACCGTCATCGCCCTCATAGGTGGCTGTTGTTATACTCTGTCTATGCTTGCGTTTCGAACGAAGACCTATTTCTGTTTTCGCGTCGACCTTCTATCACGCAGAAACGCCAGCCGCTTCATGGCGATGGCGCACATGGATTCAAATTTTGTCCTCGTTCGTGTTCGAAGTGGACCGACTAGTAGTGCTCGATTCTTTTGGCTCTGGTCACAATGATGTGTATGTTGTATACATACATATATCTATTTGTGTGTGCGTGCGTGTGTGTATGTATGTATAAGTATTTTGTACACACCCGTTCAGTTCATACAGGAGCCACGTCATCACTCATTGAAGTTAGTCGGTAGTCGACGACTAGCGGCAGCTCTGAACATCTGCTTGGCCAAAGGATCGAAGAAGAGTCGGACACGATGAAGTATGGCTGGGTCGCAGCAGGCCCCGAACACAAGGGTAGGAACCAAAACTGGTTCGACATGATCCTCTGTAGGACAATAGTCAGTAGCATAGTACTTGCCTCTGCAGCAGCATTTATGAGCACTACGAGACGACAGAGGATAGATCGCAGTTGGGAAACGAGACAGAGCCGTAGCTACCATAACATCATTATACGCTCGCCGAACATGCTACGCTAATCCATGATTTTACGTGCACGTATGTCCTTCTTTTTTCGTACGTAGCTTGAACTACACTGGCCTACCTCATATTCCTTCTATCTACTAGTCCACTTCCTCTGCGCGCGTGCTCTTTTTCCTGTTGTGCAGCGACTTCTGTCCCGTTGAAGCTAAGTCTGTAGACTGTTTTTGCTAGAGTTCGACTACGGAAATGAAAGACTACGGGAACATGCGATGGACAATGGGTAATCGATGTAATCATGTAAGTTTTGTGAGGAAGACGGGATTGAAATACAGGCAAAGTATGCTCGTCCAGCTGTGTATTCTCTTTCTCCGTCCCCCTGTTACGCGCGTTCGCCCATTAGTTTTAAGTAAAAGACGAATTGGAAAACGATCTTCTCACCTGTACGTGCAACACGTGATGTATGGCATCGATTACCTATTTCGGCCCTGAAGTATCTGTCCAAGTGGTCGCTTCATGAATGACGGGTAGAGTTCGATAGAAAAGTAGTAACAACGACAGCTCACACCGCCGTTGAATAAATAGACCACACGGTTTCAGTAAATATAATTTATTTCCATTCGTGAGTTTCGTAACGATGATCCCTAAATACCAAAACTGCGGACTCCAATATGCGTAGGGAAATTTTATAGACACTATGATTGACGTCTCTTTTCAGGCAACGTATTTATGAGTACACAGGATTGTTCGTCGGGGATCCAATTGTATGGGAATGAATTCAGACTTGGCCTATTAAACCCTTAAAAGTACTGGACGTGATGTTGTAACTAAAATTACCAGGGATGATCTGATAAGTTTATTGGATATCGCTGCTAGGTCAAATTCGGCCCTGTCCTATTTGACAGAAGCTGAAGACGTGATTGTGACAAACGACTTTTTTTTTGCTGCCATTTTTGCACCACTGGGAATCTTCTATGATCCAGCAATGCAAGGGAAATCCCGGTCAGTCGGTACTACGAGTCACTGACGTGTTCATTCAATTCATCGAAACCAATACGACAGGCAGCGTAATAATGATGATACCAAACAATATTTTTTTGCAATAAGAAAACGTTAGAGGATACGTGATTTTTATATACTTCTTTATAAGATAGGATGTGATAAGCAATTCGAGTTGATGAAAGTGATTAGGTCAGTTTTGTGCAAGTTGATTAAAATCTTATTTTTTTTAAACCGCTTCCCTTTATTCCCACCTCATGGCGCTTCACTTGTCAGCTAATAACCGATATTAACAACGGGCCTTGTTTTTCTCGCCCCTTTCGCTCTCCTTTCGCGCCGCGGTATGACCCCTCGCTGAATGGTCTCCGATATAACATGTATACAAAGTTACCTATAATATACTTCGAACAATAAGACATATAATCGGAAACTGGGCTTTAAAACCAGCAGGCCTGTCCTTCTCCAGGCCACAACGTGGAAATCAAAAACAACCTGTTCGACTAGAGCCACATTTTCTATCTTTCTATGTTGTGGTGGTATTCTACAGGGAGACATTACTGCGTCTGCACTAAGGGGCCTCTTAACGGTTCCGCGGCTGGGTTTGACTTAGCCTTGGCTGTTAGCGGCGGCAGGCAACTTGGCAGCAGTCGTCGAGCTGTCGGTGGTTGGTTATTACCGGTAGTTTTATCACCTTCACTCAACACCGCAAAAAGCCAAAAGAGCGACGTATGTGCGTCTACTAGCTACAGTGTCGATGCCTCTCCGTGCATCGTTCGTTTGTCTGTTGGAGTGTATGTACTTGGACTTGCCGGTCTGTGTAGGTCTAAGTGAGTCAATCACCAGCCGGTGGTATTCTAGCCATATCAGTGGCTTAACTATCAACATCATCAGAAATAGCAAAAAACAAGCGAACGCACGACACAAGCAAAATAGAGTCAAGCAGATGGCCAGACCGGCAGGTAACTCAGTACGAGCTGGGTGGCGTCGGCAGTGATGCCAGGTGTCATCGCGTAACGTTTCATCGTCAAAAAGAAATCCAACCGTGCTTATTGCATTCAAGGCAAAGTATTGTTGTTTCACATCCTGGAGCTAATAATAAATCGAGGGAGTTTCTCCTAGTGTTTTTCCTGTACGCAGCTTTCCGTTCAGGTTATCTTGCAAACGGGAAAAAATGGAAAGTCTAACCGACGTTAACCACTGATTGTTCGAACGCCCCTAACGAGATATTGAACTTAGCGAGTTATCAAGGAATAAATATCGCTCTTCAGTCTAACGTTAAGTCCTACTCCATGTAGTGCATGTAGCTTCGTTGACCATACGGAATGTGTAAACATTTCAGTTTTTGCTTAGATATGGGAACAAAGCTGTAGAGGAAAAGGGACCTGCCCGGCAGCAATGTCACCAAATCATACATCTTTAATACTGCTCCATCAGGAGATTGATGATTTTCTATGGTAATCCACACCCACATTGCTGAATGGCGTGATGAGATGCTGGTGATTATTATGCGATAGGTTAGTATCTCTAAACCGGGAATGCATTGATAAATTGCAATGTTTATATAACAATAATCGTTTCAAAGAAAAGCTCTCGTTAGTTATTACTAGCCCCAGCTGAACTTTGTTTAGGTTTCCTGACGGGAGAGACCTATGCTAGCAGGAGATCACCTAACTGTATAAGCAAGCAGTGTAAACAATCGTAGTATTAATTCAGTAAAATGTAATAATCATAAAAATAATAGTCGAAGTGACCCAAGAACCTTTATTTGGGTGTCTGTCAATGGCCTTATTATTCTTATTTTCTTTTGCACCATACAAATGCAATATTCAACCATCGCGCTATGTGAAGACCTAGCTGTAAAAGAAGTAAAAGTAATTGAGGATCTTACTACACCTATAGAACGTGTTATGAGCTTTTTAGACGTGCTTGATCACGCTTTGTCAAGGAATACGCTATTGTGCGCTTGCATCACGCGTGTCGAAGTCTCCCAGAGGCAAGAATCATTATGGTATATATGCTCTGTATTTTGCGTGCACCACGTGTGATGATAACGTCCGCTTCACTATTTCTGGCAGTCGCTCTTAAACTGATAGGGGCAATCAGTTGCCCGTTCGTTAACCCGGGCCTACTGGTTGCTTTGCTAAACCGTTATGAAGCGAGGACGGGCGAAAGACACACGCAGGAGTATGACGACGTTAAAAACGGCCAAAGTATACAATATTTTGTATCGTTGGAACATCTCTGATGGTATGATGTATATGAACTTTAGACCATTATTGTTATCAGCATTATTATCAGAGGAGGTTGCCTTGCTCTGTGGACTTTTTAGGACAAATAGTAGCTCCGGCCAGCGGCCGACAGGGCTGAACGACTCTTCTAGCTTCGGTCTACTGAAGAAGCAACCATAACGCTTACTGACGGCACTGCCATTCAGACCGATCACCTACCACCCGTGCAGCTCGCTGATCGACGCTACCCTCTGGGGCAATCGATGGAAAAAACCGCACTGTTTGAGATCCGCCGGAGAGGAACTCAAATAGGAACTGAGAGAGTGAGTGACAGGGAGAGGAGGCGTGCGAAAGGAAGAACAACTCTTCGAGTCTAGCAAGGCTCTAGCATAAGTGATTTTCCTGGGTAATATTTAGGAGTTTGAAAATAGGCATTGCGCTGCTGGCTCGAATGTACCAACAGTCGGTAAAGAAAGAGGGTAGGTTAGTAATTCGCTGTCGGTATATACAGTAGAAAAGCTCCGTCACAATCTGTTTAGTCAAAAATTGATGTAGTATGTGTGTATATCAATGTTAACTAACAAATAATATTTATTAACGAGACAGCGCAATTTTATGTCAAATACATTAACGCAAGACGTATATCGTCGAATTTTACTGGGCTTTAACAGATTAATGCTTTGGGTCCCACTTCCGATACTGCTGTTAAGCATTGCATCAAATGATGGGCTTTTAGAATGAAACGGAATATGGCTACGCTCAGTCTCGAACCCGGTTCGTGTTCCTAAGTTCAGTAAGAAAACACGTTACCATTAAGCAATCACAGAGACATGCATTGTCTAGGTACGGTGCTGCGTATCACACCAGCACGCAACGGACGTAATCCTTTCTTGTTCGACCGCGATAAGGGCTCTTAATAACGAACATGTTGTCAAGTGTTTTTATTTATCACTGAATCCAATAATAACAGTATGTCCGGCATAAATCCATACTTACATGTAGCCTTTTATTCAGTTCAGCTGACCTTTGAATGTTGGGAAATATCAACAATGCCGCTGTTACACTGAATGGCTGCATGTACTCTATTTGCATTATTATTTTTGCTTCGTATAGCTGAGTTATTACACCATATAGTCATTAACTTACGTGTTGGTTTATACGTGGTATGTACCCATATACACACATTTAACCTAGTTGAAGACGATGACTACTACCAGCTTTCCTACTTTCCAGTAATGTATGCCATATGTTGTTTGCGTTATGAGCGCTTCGTGCTGCAGTATTCACTTTGCATTTCCTCAAACATCTAATTTTTCTCTTTCTTTCGCATACGTATTTACCTTGATAAAGCTACATGTCTTTGCCAGTTCTACAGAACCCGCGAAAGATCTTTGATGTATAGAACTTGGCCCGATAAAATAGTAGGACAAAACCCTTTATGGGAACGATCGCATGTGCTTGAAGCAACAAGCCATGCCTGATCAGCAGGCTTTATGGTTCTTTCTTGTCGAGGCTAGGAAACCAGTCTTATGATCGAACCTTCTGCAAGGCTCCACAACGCCACTACAGACACCGACGTGACACTGTGCTTCCTATATGAAATTGATGGAGTGCACAGTGCAACACCCCTTGCTTGTCTGTTGACCCCTCTGTTCTGGCTGTGCGTGAGTGTTCTGACCTACTATCTTTACTTAGTAGCAGCGGCAGGTTTGACACTCCTTTTAACTTCGTTCTCTTGCTTTCGTCGAGGAAAAAACAGTTCACACTGTTGCTGCCGCTAGTGTCACAGTATCTGTTGATAGACACTGTTACCACTTGAAAGCAGCAACAGGAAATTTCACTAACGTAAAAGAAGACCAAAATGTTAAACAAGTTCTGGCCTTCTTTGTGCCGTCGCCTCATGTTGTCGTCGACGTTGAACGGGACTCCGCCATTCGTTGGTTTGCTTAATTCTTCCGACGATGTGAAGCAGCATCACCAGCCATTATACAAGCATCAGCACCTTTTCCTTTTTCGTTTGACAGGAAAATGTCAGTTGCTGCGATTTTCGCCGCCACTGTCGCCTCTGTCGCCGCCACTGCTGCACAAAGTGCTTTAAGCGAATCGTTCCACGGTCGCTAGTAACTGTTACGAGACCGCTGGCGACGTAGTACCGTCGCGTCGCCTCTTAGAAAAAAAGGAAAACGAATAAGGGAGCTGCTAGTAAGTCATCGCCATCGTCGGCGATTGATGTCTGCTACCGCTGGTCCTGTTGTGGTGTCAGCTCTGCAGATGTACTTTTGTCATGGCTGTCGCTATCGTCGATGTAAGCAGCGCGCTGGGTTTCTGTTCGACACGCCGGTTGAACTTGTTCTGACATTTCACGTCGTAGGGAATAGCGTTGTTTGCTGTTTAACCAACAAGTGGGTACCAAGGGGCTCTTCTGTTTGATAGATGCGCCACTCCTTCTTTCTCTCTACATATTCCTTTACGACAGAATAACTGTAGCTGAACTATATATATATATCGTTCTGCTACGACTCGTGTTCATGCCATAGCCGCCGGCTTTTAGATCACACTAGGCTCCACCCTGCTTTAGAAGCAGGTTAGGTATTTTAAATATTATCCTAAAATGATCTGGCAAGGATTAATGCTCGTACTTAGCTACGGCAGGCAAGCAAAGTATATATACATATATATATATATATATACAACGTACATACACATAAGAGCTTCATCATCTGTTTCCTTTTTTCTCTTTATGCGAACGTGTTCTACAGTTTGGGTCTTTCAAAGCGTGTTTGTGGGCCTTTCCGAACCGCTAAAATAACTAGCCCAAGCTTGTAGAAACGGCCAGTCCCTTGTGGCGTCGTTGCGCGGTAGGACGCTATTCCTAGATAATGGAGACAAGAGGAAAATACAGGCAGGAAAATTATTAACTGCGGCTAGCCGCAATCGTATTGCCGCCAACTGATCCGCTTGGAGTTCGTGTTTCTACATGTGTGTGTAAGTTTCAGATATATGAGGATATACTACTTGAAAGCTTTCCAACTTGATCTTGACATCAGTCCGCCGAATAACAGTGTTAATTTGGTAAAGAATGGAAAATCATCTTAACAAGGGCACCTTTTCGTGCACTAGAAATAAGAAAACACTTTTTTCATTGATTACGAAACAGAACGGTGCACTAGTTAACTAACTTAATTTAGTTACGGCTGTCGGATCACGATATGACGATCCTTACTCGCAGAATGTGCTACCATACAAACTACGTGTACCATTGCACCACAGTCCGTATCCACTCAGCCTTAAGATCGAACATTTATTATATTCACGAGCAATTGGCTGAAATACCATTTTCGTATTAACGTGAAAAGTGTTTACCAGCAGCCCATGTATCCAGATTCGCCGCCAGACATTTGTTCCAGTCGATGAGCTTGAATGTTATTAGAAGTCGCTTTTAGCGGATCTCAATGTAAGCGCGTCTGCTACGCTCATAAATACAAATGGACGTAATTGATGCGCCCAGGGTGTTAGATCGTTCCATAGGACTAGTACATATAATAACGCAATCCGTGTAGCATGTACATTGGAGTATCTGGTCCCGACGTGTCGAACTCGCTAAAAGACGTCACCGGCACTTTTTTCGATTCATTGCTCTATATATTCGGGAGAGTGGGAGGGGAGGAAATAGCTGCATAACAAATTGATCAGAGAACTCAATGAAGATAACGAACGCAGTTACTACTACCTTCCCCATCAACTTCGTTCTAAGTGGTCGGCTTGGAATTGGCAGACCGTGTTTATTTCTCACTAAGGCTATTATGCGTAAAATGCGGACACACACTATTTTTTGTATGAGGAAATACACCTTACTATTAATCGTTACTTGGTGGTAGTTTTGTCTTAAGTGAGCACTTCTTTTTTGAACTGTGAAGGCAATTGATTTCGCCTGGAAGTTTCCTCACTTTGTTGTTTGACTTCCCGAGCTCTCGTTCAGCATTAGTCGATAAGGTGCATTCAAATTTGTATAAGTTGATAGGATTCGGAAGACAGATTGCTGTTGGCTGGTGCTTAAAAAATAAGTTTAGTAAGTAGCAGGTGTAAAACGCGTTACTTCGAGACTGTTTTCAGTGAACTTCTGATAGAAAACAAAACGCAGGGATTAGGATATAGGGAGAAACAATAATTGCGATCTAAAACAATGAAAATCCTGCATATATATGTGTATAAATGTCCCGCGATCCGATTGAAACACAAAACAGGTTAGTGCTAGTTGTCTATTGAGCTAAAGAGAAACTATCTCTGGTAAACAGAATCACGCACGTAGATTGCAGTATTGCAGCAATCTAAATGAGTGCGAGCCTCTACCGCTGCTATAACTAACGAAACCTGTGGATTTACCGGGACGGCGTCCAAGGAAGTCAACATTTGGCCTTTCTCTAACCGACCTTATGGTTTTGTATTTATAACCTATAGTGAATTATCTTGGAAACGTGCGTGCAAAAACCTTTGGTCAGCCATTTTTAGATGAACTTAATAGTCATTTTCAAATCTCGTCGTAGTTTTTTTTCCCCATTCGTTGTAACACAGTAATCCCAGCTAGAGTGTTTTCTAGTGATGACACAGAGCTTTCTAGTGATTTCGCTGCAGTGGTTACTTAAGGGCTGACCGCGCGATGTCCATCGTTTGTAGAAATTTCTCGATGCTGCGCATGATGTGGCGGCATTTCGGGGGATTCTTAGCCATTTTTGCTTCCTCCAACCTCTACAAACGACGAACGAATCTGTCTTTCAGTAGCTTCGCTTCCCCTAGAGACCGGAAGCTTTCTCGGCGTCAGTTCTTTATCCAGCTGACAGATTCAACGCCAGCTGTTAGCTTTCATGCTAGTAGTAGAGGTTTGGTCTACGGGTGGGGCACCTTGGGTGTAGCTGCTCGACCGTTGTTTGTCAATGTCTGGCCTAACATTACCCGTAAATAGTTTTGACGGAATTGTACCATTGAGCCTTCGCGCCTACAATCGCTTTCGGAGACGAAGTGACCCAGACAAAGTGATCCGAACAAAGTCCAGTCAGCGAAACTCTCCCCGCATGTACCTCCTCGCATACAAACCAGTAGTCTCTAGGCAAACACTAGTAGGCTAACAGGTGTATAATACAAGCAATAGTGTAACAGCATGGCGAACGGCAAAAGAAAGCTTACGCATTTATTCATAGCTTGACTCTTTCTTTTCACCTAAACTAGTGCATCAGTAGTTAGACATAGAAAAAAAGCGTACATGTTCGTAGCTATGCGACGAAGGTACATCTTCGTTCTTCTTTGGTGCTCCAGAGAAGAATAAAGACTACTTAAGGATGAAACCGACCGCCGTGTGTCCTATCTCCTTGAAGGAAGGAGGCAAACAAATACGAAGGCTTGAAGGGGGAAGGAGGGGGGTGAGATTCTGTAGCATGCGGCTGTGTTTATGGCCTCTACGGTACCCGCATATGGAGACTGAACGAGAGAATGAGTAAAAGGAAGTGAATGATGGGTCATCTGCTCGACAAGCTGATTTGGCAGAGTGTTCTCAGGTGGTTTGTGGTTATACTAACAAGCAGGGCGAAGCGAATCTAGAAAGATTTCTGCGTGTACGTTTGGATGCGTGATCCTCTGTGCTGAGGTAGAGGAAACAGCCTGATGGCTGGCGTGTAGTATGAATTGAGCCTGTCTAGCGGAAACAGTCAATGATCTAGCTGCGGGGAATCCACACAGCTGGTATGGGCTAGACTCGTCCCGTCGGGTTTCTCATTCTGCACCACACCGACCGAGTCCAAAGTGGCTGATAGCAAAGGCCAATGGCAACGAACCAGGTTAACAAATGGACAGAGTGGGAGCAGGGTTCAGATATGAAGGCAATCCTTCACCCGTGCACTGCATGCTTACGTGCTGTACCACACGTATTTAATGCTTAATCATAATGTTTTAGGCATATTGTAGTTAAATATATTTTTATCAGCTGAGCTAGTTGTGGATGATACATAGCAATGGCGGGCAGTAAGCGGGATTATCGCAGTCGATTTTTCAAGTTATTACAAAAAACTGACTTGAAAATTGCTTTTTAGTTTGAGCATGCTGCTGTTTTTGTTGCTATTGGTTCTAGAGAGTCATTGTAGCTATATTTCAGTTATACCTCGTTCGACAGGCTCTGAAAAGAGAAGAGGGTAACATTTAAGACGCTAGCGAATACGGACCTTAAGGGCACAGCTAGTTTACCTGTTCAAAAGAAGTAACAGGCTTTATGCTGTCAAAGTGCAGTGGGACCCAATGTTTAGTATGGGCTACTACGATACTGAAATCACGTAAGGCATTCAGAACCAATTAATACAGCGAGGCCATAAATTTACAAAATAATTTTCCTATCACTGTCCTTTAATAAAGCTACCTTAAAGTAGGATCTTAAAGGTCTTATATACCTACTCGTATCATCTCCGCAAAAACAGCTGCACAATCGATGCTGGCATAAGGTCCCGTCCTTGTTTTCCAGTCACAAAAAGAGCTGCGGGGTGCTATAAATGCAAAGTAGTACCCGTCGTGGCAGTTTCTCGTTAAAGCCGCTCAGAAGCTATCGTGGGCAGTGCTTTCGCATACATTTTACTTACGGGACACATACGCAACCATGCGCCTACATTTACCTATCCTTTCCCGTAACAGTGAGAGCGTTAAACAGTTTAGCCATTCATTTGTGGTAGTGGGGCTCAGAAAGGAGGCTTCTAAATCGCTTCAGTCGCTCGTCCTGGGTCCGCCCTATTTATTCGATGCTTGTCGGTTTTTTTTGGCAGTTTTGAGGCAAACTAAATACTATACTTGTTTACAATGTTTTGTCACTATTAGCTGCGTATTATTAACTAGTGTTCCGCGTAGTCGTATATGAATTTTATGTTAAAATCTGTGTGTATGACAGCTAATCCATCCTGCTAGCATTCTTTCTATACCAGTTACTCAGCTGCGTACGCTTTCTTACGGCAGACCGTCGATGTTACGCTCTAAATTAAATTTGATATTTCCTTCAGTAACCGTTCATGCGGAACCTTGCCGATACAAGAGCAGCTCTATTACATTTTGTATTTCCCACTGCTGTTAATGCTCTGAAGGCGTTCGTTAGTTCTCTGGACTGAAGTATTTTTAACGCCTGACAGACTGCAACTCAACCTGGAAAGAAGGAATCGTCTCGCCGTTTTCACAGAGTTGGTCTGTGCTGTGCAAGCGTCCGCTGTTAAATACTCCCCAATCGGACGACTGCAAGACACTGCCTGATCAACAAGCATGGATGAATACATTCTGTATATTAGTCCCGCAAGTACTTGATTTAAAGGCCCACCCTTCATTCCGTTGTTCTGACAACTCCACCTGCGCTATCGTTTCGCTGATTCTACACAGTTATCTAAAATAACTAGGTTTGATGGGTTGTAGGTGAACACCAGTTGTTTGCTTTCGGCATGTCATGTTTGTATCTATTGTTTACTTATTGTTTAAAAATATTTTCTGATTTCTGTTTACTAACCACCGCCCTTCTTTGAAAGAAGCGCAGATCTTTTATTCCTGGCTACGTCTATATAACTATGCTATACTATTTTTTTTTATCTTTCTGGTTCGATTTAAAGTTAACATTAATTATTCTCGGTGCTTCGTTTTTCTAGTGAGCGTTACGCGTTGTTGCATTGGTTGCACTATCTTTCTACTTCGTAGCGAAAACTTTCAAACTGCCTAGAATAGAGCATCAGCCTTCCTATAACTAATTAGACTAAGAAGTGTAATTAGCCCCAGTTTTGATGGTGCAAATTTTTGCCTACAATGTTTAGAGGTACATGAAGTCGTCTGGGCTCTGGGTATAGTTCCAACTAGTGGCCCAAATTACCAAGACCTAACGTCCTAACAGCTGTAGGCCCCAGAAAGTACCTTGAACGTGAGGCTTGGTCTACAACTACATATTTACTACTCGACCTTTGAAAAGGTTCCAGACTAGGTGTAGACGCACTTCTAATGCTGGAAGCTAGCCCGACCGTAGTAGTGGATGTAAAATTTGAAACGTTTGGACTTGCTTTGGAAAAGCGGTTTTTCCCAGTTCCGCGAAGATATCGGAAGATTCACTCGTTTTATCAAGTGGCAAAAGACGCTCAGCAATTGTTTAACAGAACATTCGTCAATGGTTATGCTATCGTTTTTACAAAGTTTACGGTACACTTGCAATATGTCTTGACAACTATCGAACATCTCAGTCTTTTCGGGACTTTCTTGCTAGTGTATATTCCTTCTTCTATGTGAAGATTCGATGAACAGACTTTGGATTTATTAAGGTCAAACATTAACCAAGGAGTGTCTTCAAATAAAATTGCGATTCCTACTGCCAGAATCATCAGTTCGATATTCTACTGTTTTGTCGTGTATTTGCCGATTGTAGACATAGTAAAGTTTATATAGTGAATACATTAAAGATAGTTATGATTAAACCTTAAATGTAGGAAAAATATGAGAACATGAATCAGGAGATCCAAGCGAGTTTCATTTTCCCTTTCTTTAAAGACCAAAGAGAGGTTTGTGGCGCTACATAAAAGACAGTATTATTTAGGTCACGTCCAATTATGTGAAGCGACGTGTCTCGCATTTGCCTGTACATTTTTCCATCCCGTAGTTACCGTTCGGTCGCCTTTTATCCATGTTGATGTGGCTGCCGGATACGAAATAGGACATCGGAATCTGACGTGTGAGTATCTTCTGATCGATTTCCAAAAAAAAGTGAGCGTCATTCGAATTTCTGCCGGTGTTTCGCTAGATGTAATTCGTGGCCTTGCTTTTTCCGCGAGTACGGATGCTGCCGTCTCGTTTCCGTGTTGTAGCTGCCCTAACGGCCAAAGTTGAAGCAAATGCGTTACACAGCACGTGAGCTGTCTTCATTAGAATTGATCCAACACGAAATACGTGTATTGTCCATGGGATGCATCTAGATTAGGTTGTCGATGCAACTCTTCAATGTGGTGTAGGTGGTTTCAATGGTGGCTTGTAGGTGGTGTACCTTTGGTGTTCGTTGTACTATCTTCAGTATACAGGTGGTACATACATGACCGTCGTTAAACTAAAGCGAAAGGGGGGTGACTGACCTGACGGCCGCATTACAACTGCCATGATTGTTTTGGGTCCATCGACGACGCCTACCACTGCGATACCCGCTGCCACGACAGCTGGGCGGTCGCGCTGCGTGTTACGGTCCCGCGCATTGAAGAACGAACAAGGCGATGCGTATAATACCGACATAGATAAAATGACTAGATACTGGCTAGCAATATCGGATTGGCGAAACTAATATATGACGTGAAATATTAATTTTCGAAGAACCGCACAGTTCTCTCTGACCTAGGATCTTGACATAATAAGGGGACTTGTCCAAAAGTGAGCTTAGAAATGTAATTAGTAGTTGTACGTGGGCTTATTTCTTCTCAGATATATTGCACAATAAAATGGCTGACCGCTTTGGCCAAAAAGAATGAATTTCAGTAAGTTAGGTCACGTGTGATAAGACGCATGTAGAGCAACGTTCATGATAGGTAAAGCAAGGAAAGCAACAATCGGTTGAGAATTTCCATGCACAGGTCAGCATGTAGACGAAGGGTACCTAATGCTCATAAATATATTGAATGAGGTTTTAAACAATTATTGATAAATTACTATGAAATGTTGTGAAAATCTGCTTCTAACAAGGTCTCGAGAAGCTCATTCGTTGGGCGTTCTCTCGTACTAATTAATCTACCAAGCAAAAAAGCTTTTTGGCCAAGCTTCTTTGAAGTAGGTATCTCATTATTCTAAGCGTTCTGTAGCTAGTTACGCGTTTAAATATTCAACTAATAGGACGGTGTTTATTAATACTGAAAGAGTATATATACATATAATTTAATGTTATGTTACCCTGACCCACTCTATTTTCAGCAACAAATGGCTGAACTGCCCCGAACGCATGTTTATGCCAGAACGAAACATCACTTTTATTTAGAACTAAATCGGGGCTTACTAGCCTTAACCCCATCGTTCGTCTTGTGAAAAGGACTTGTTTTAATAAGGACTGGCTGTCGGCGTACGATATTTAAATCTTGGTAGTTTTTTTTCTTTTATTTCACACAGATTGTGTAGAATCTATCTAAGCTGTAATCTGTTAGGGATCAAGGACTCCGCCAATGAGACAGCCATTTGTCACTTTTTTTGTTATTATTGTATAATCTGTTTACGAAACTCGCAATGTTTACTGCGCAGTTCTTTCTAAATATTACTAACCTGAACTATTTCATCTTTTTAAGAAAGTTAACTAAACGAATCGGAGTACGACGATTATGATGCCTATGGCTGCCGATCAAGTGGAAGGTCTGGACTTTTAGAGTTCAATTCACTGATCCAATGTTAAAAGAAATGCACAGTAGTTATTGTTCCAGCATATTTACGTTATTAACTCGACTATTCGCTAAACATTGGCTTTCAAACAGTGCCATAGGCGGCCAAAAGCGCGTTCTCACATGTCAAACCTGAACTAAATAACAGACCAGTCTTGTTATTTCTGCTAAGAAAATAGCTATGGCCTGTAATAGATAGGAAAAAAAAAACCAATGAATTGAAGTCACCGGCTGTTGTTATCGTTGATCTTAGAAGGCCGCTTTTGGCTTGCTTACAATACTGGAGCTTTTTCTGAATATTCGATCGGTGATTACGCTCGAGGATAAACAGAAAAATAGTACAGTGTTTTTGTAAGATAGGCGCCAAAGGAAACATTAAACCGGTCCTACTATTTTAAATTGGAACCAAAACTAGTTGCTGGTAAAATTCCCAAAGCTACACGTGCGCAGTCGATCATTAAGGTACTAGGCCTAATGAAAAGTTGAGCCTTATCAGCAAACTGCATTATCGCCAGCTACGATTCTGCCCTTTCGTTCCGCTTACCGATGGCAGTGCAGATGATGCCCTGTTTTATTCGTTCAGCTGTATCCCGTTTTGAGTGCAATATGGCTTCTAAATTCGGACTATTTACAGAAATAAAGCAACTTCACCTACTGGTGCATGCTTTTAGGTTGTCCTACTCCTCAAAAATCGAGTTCCGTAAAGCAGTCTGCACTGAAAAGCTTTCCCTGTCCTATTCCTGCCTGATGGTGGAGTCACCGTTCCAAATGTGTTGGGACCAGCTATATTTCTGTACATCGACCAGCCTAATGTCACATCTGCACAAAGCTTTCCTGTCGATTCATGGAGAGATACTTTCGAATAGAATGGAGCCACGTGAGTGCGACCACCTCGTGCGCTCTCCTCGAAAATCAAGGCAATGAGCGTTCCGGTGCCGATTACTAGATACACAATCGTCGCACTAATAACTCAGACAGACAAATTGAGCTCCTCAGTAGTTCCGTGTCTTTCTTCTTTTTTTTTTAACTATTCCTATCCACCCATTTTAGTGTGTTTTAGTAGCGTTCCCCTTCTTCTACAGCTGGCAGGCTCTGGTCGGACGGCCTCTCTTGAAGTCGGCTCCTGACTGGTATGGCGTGAGGTCTGACAATAAGGATCACCTAGTGAATTTATTCTGGGAGAATATAATCGGGCATATCTCCGTCAAACGACTCACACTGAAGCAGAGAGAGCCAGAAGGGGGAAGCTAGACCATCACTGGTCTGATTCAGTCCGACTCCGTCGAGCACAGCGGTGGGGTTGGGCCCCACCGCTATGGCCCGACCCATAGCCGTTAAGCCACCTGCGGTGCACTCCCAGGGAAGTAACTCTGAACAGTAGATGCCCTTTTCGATGTTCATTTTTCTCCCACGCCGGAATTGGCTTTGCTGCTGCGGCCCCCTCAACTGCTGGCGTGGTGAACTCCACGACTTCCTAGAGTGTTCAAATCCTGCGGCAGAACTTATTTTTATCTCAATGTCTTTTCAATCCTTCGAATTCTTCTGGTTCCTTGATTTCCATCCGTTCTTTCAGTCTAAACGCGAGATCCTTGGGGTACATATGTGATCCTGTCAAAAACAGGAACGTTAGTTTGTGCGCACGGTACCGAATTGAGTAAAAACGGATTTCTGAACAGTAGATCCCTTAGGTATCTCAGTTGTTATATAGGTACCAACGAGCCCCGCTTGAGTAAGCTTAATATCTGTTACTGTGCTATGATTATCCGGTGAGAAAAGCTAGCAGATCAAGTTCTTTTTTTGATTATATACGCGGCGACAATCAAAAGCCTTGGTTAGATAGTACCAATAGTAGTACCAACAACTGGATGTACAGTTAGGTGATTACCTTTCATATATGATTATGCGAGCCATATCGCCGCCATCTTATCCCTGATTGTAGACTACGATGTAAATGGCACGAGTTATATCTTGCAAAAGAGGCTTAAAGGTATTATGGAAGGGGCCACTTAAAACATCACAGTCATTATAAGATGGTGCCTACATTACTGATAGACGAAATACGTATTTTAAAACAACACTACTTTATAAATGATTATACAAATATTATCTATAGACAACAGTATAAAAAATAATTTATAAACAAGTATTTTCTTATTCTTAACATGTTGACTAACGTCTTAATTGAAGGGTGCAATAATAACATTATATTATCATCTCTTCTAATAGGGTCCATTCAATTTGCTACCAATCAAATCAGGTTTCATACGTCATCCGTTATTATTTTGTTTCAATAATCTGTTTACTCTAGATACACACACTAGATCGCTATGTTATACGCGTAGTCGGGTCCTCATGTCAAAGACTGCAATGTCGCGACCGTTTTTTTTCTCGATAAACTATTATTAAATCGTCATTGTTGATATGAGCGAATGATTCTTTAGCCTTCTGCGTCGATCCAGGCAAACGGACGGATCAATCCGCCGATTTAACCGCTGCAATCGGTACGATGACGTCAACGAATCGTCGGCTCAAGTTTTTGCCCAATCAAAATTTCTCGACATGGATTTCTGTCTACTCTGACACCACATCAGATCAAAGTCAATAGCGGCAGCGGCGCCTGATCAGCGCTAAGAGCAGGAGAAATCTCCAAAATTGACGATCGTCCATTATTTGAGCAGCAGCACTTTTCCGCCCTCGGCATCTCTTCACCCGATGCCGTTCGCCTATCAATGAACAGACATTCACGAAAATTAACGTTGCGTTTTTGAGTATTTTTTTTTTTCTCTATCTCAGAGAAAAATTACAACGACGACGAAATGCAGTTCCGTTGTTTAATGAGCGACATTTCTTCTCGAAATAGGTGACGAAAGCTCCAAGTAAATTGACGGTTTTCGATGTCTTGACTTAGTAAAGTGTACAAAAAAGCACAATCAGCACAAGTAGACTCACGTACGCATTTAGGTACTCAAATTGCCCCCCCTCCATTTTGCAGCCCCCTCGATTTCTAATGTAGCTAATTTGAAATCGTCAAACGTGCATACATCCGCGTACCAATATACAAAGTGAGGTACAAGAAGCAAAAGTCTGTACCCCTCCACGCAATCAGATCCCATCGCGGTGGTAACCTAGTTTAAGATCATTATTATGGTAGTCTCACACAGTGTTCTTCCCTGTGATATATATTTATATTCATAGTGTCTATGGTTAACAACACGATGTCAGCCGATATGGTATACTCAGACGTTTCGGATCGTGCGCTAAACTCATACGCAGCGTCAGACTGTCTCTAACTCCCCCCTCTTTAACTTTACCCATTATGAAAGGCTATGATCGGCACAGCCCGTCTATCGATGTGAATGCTCAGCATGATCCGTCATCAAGCATGTCCACTCGCTGGCTGTAGCCAGTTGGCCTGCTCTCTGGTAGGCCACAAGCACGCACCTGCGCCTCCTGATCTACGATAAAATACTAGAACAAGCTGACGAATACGGCTAATGTAAAAGCGAGATGATCACAGCAATCGGGTGTTGGAGGTTACTTTCAGATTAGGCGATGTAGAGGAATTTTTTGACTCATTCAGACGGATAAACAGCCGGACAAAGGAATCATTCAGAAAGATGGAGTGCAATTAAGCGGTCGTTGATGCTCCTCACTAACAGCCATGATAAGATATCTCCAGCATCGCAGAAAGTGCATTAGCGGCAGAAGCATTATTATCATCTCTCGATTGCAGAATAAACTAATCTAAAATAGGTAACCACAGTCATTTTATCATGCTTCTAAATCCAGTATTTAACTAAAACAAGTTAGTTTATTTTCGTATTATTACCTTGAGCGAAAGACAGAAGATGAATAGTAATAATAAAAACACTTGCATATTGAAACTAATTACCAGTCTGTACTTGGCTCGTTGTTGATCTGTAGGACGAAAAATCAATGGAAGCCTGAACGTAGGGATTGGTAGGGAACTATTTAGCGGACCGAGTTACGACAACACGTTTAAACAGTAGACTTTCAGCCTGTCCGTCAAAGGCCGTCTTGACGGCCCTTCCCTTGGTGTTTTTCCCTTGGTGTTTGATGGATACCTTTTCTAAACTACTAGAACGGTACATCAACATATGAGCCTATATGTCGTAAACATCACGAAGAAAATAAACTAACGAGACAACATTGTACGAGGCTTGATGGCAAATCTACAGTAACAGAGACAAGAATGAGCTTCTTTCCAATCGTATATGGCGACTTTAGAATTGTTTATAATGCCAGCCATCGATACGGCTCCGGTGTTCCAAGACCAAGTGACAGTTGTACCTTCCTCTAAAGAACCAGCTTATGTTGTATGATGTTTACATACATTTGTTCTCATTAATACGAACTGCACCTTCGAAAATGGGCCTAGAGTGAGCGAACCGCGGTTTAAGCCTCTCTTAATGTAAGGCAATCGTTCCTCACTGTATTCGTATGTATATCTCTGGTGACCATTTGTCAATAGGTGACACACAGTTACTAGCATTTATCACTTACAACATAATCATATGGGCCGTATATCAACGCTAGCCAACGAGCCGACACAGTAGAAAGACAAACATGGACCTTTTATGGTGAGCGGACGTAAGTGTGTACTGTACTTTTTTTCGAGACTCTCCCGCGAGCATAAGCCCTACATTCAGCATTAAAACTGAAATCGGCGAATTGGACGGAGCGAGACTTTTGCGCCCCGGTGGGCTAGTTCGCTAGTACTTTGTTCAGCTGTCTATCACAATGAGTAGTTGGGGGCATTTGCTGACCGACCGGCATCCGTTTCGATGGCAGTCCATCCGTCTGCCGGTCGGTCTGTGATTGAGGTAGCAGACCTTTGACAAGGACCATTGCGACTGGCGGCAGTTACAGCGCAGACGGACGCCACGTCCTCGATTAGCAATGCAACTACGATCGACGCGTTTATTCACGCGTCTCATGATTTGCTGTGGTGGCATGATCTGGGCATGGCAAACCGTTTTCAGGTCTTATAATTAAAGAGAGCTGCGTCGCTTTTGACGGCTGACGGCAGAAACTCTAAAGACAGTGCAGCCTGTTCAATTGACGTCCACTCGCTCGGCTGTGCAGTAGCAACAGCACCGCTGAACCTGCTATAATAATCACAGGACAGTGGAGGCCATCCGAATGCTCAGTCAGCCGGACGTGCTACCGGCCATCGATATTTTCTCCCTTTCTACCGTTCTTCGAGTGCTATTATAAGCGTGACGGCTTCTCCTAATTTTATTGGTGCCTATCGATCGAAGCGTATGGTAAAGTAGTGGCTTTTCACTCGTCTAATGATTTGCGTACAACTGTATGTAAAGTTCATACGCCATTCGATGCCGCTCGTATGAGCACGATAGATGTACATTTAGTAAATTGTGATCGGGGCAATTTCCGGTATTCGCTGCAGCCTTTTCAACCTTTTATGATCTGATTTTGAAAAGAGCCAAGAGGTATCATCATCCGTCTTGGTAAAGCCTACGATGTGTATAGGCTGCTATAAATGCCATTAGCACTTTGTGGGTCGATATTCTCCCTTAAATCGAAGATGAGGAGTAAACCGACAGATAGCGCGTGCTCGCAGCTGTACCTCTATTCGATAGCGGTGCTTTTATTTTACTATTGGTTGTGTTGAATGTCGTCGTTTCGGTCGAACGTGAGCCTCGTTGGCCATTACGGAGCCGTTGGTAGATGGACGAGAAGAACTGAGCCTAACGACTACGGCGGTAGTCATCGCTGCCCCCGTCAAACTATTCGATCGTTCTCCATCGGAGGAAATTTCCCAGTGCACAAAAGCACCGATTCTCTAACGATGTTCTTGTTTGGGGCTACCAATATTAAGTTCAGTATTAGCGACCAGCGACCGCCTAGACGACCCCCTATCGCTCCAGAGAAAAGCTAGTTCTTGATGGACAGGACCAATCCTGGCGATCAGTTGTTGAGCCGGATTAACCTGAGCTGAGCAATAAATGGTAGCACCTAGCAACGGTAACCTGCGCTTCGGGCGCCGTTAAGGTGTTCCTCTCTTTCTGTCCTGCTGGATCTAGCGCTCAACGATGACGCTATCAACAAGGAGACGACAAAGGTTTGTCCGCCTATTCAATTTTGGCTTATCGCCGCCTTTGCCGCGTTATCGTTCGCACGACGGTTTGGGCCGTTGAGAAATATAGGAGCGGTAACAGGTGAGAGGCAACCATGTGATTCAGATCGAAGCGAAACTAGACTGGGACGCCTTTGCAGGATGGGCTTTCTGTGTTCAATAAAGTGTTTAAGCATTGTTCAATATTGTACAAATGCACTGGACACGATAACTGCTGTTGTCCGCCTCAAGTGTTGCTTAGGTGCGGATTCCCATTACGGTTTGGAATCGTCAGTTTTATGTCCATCTGTCCATAAGAAACAACCCCCATGAACGTCGACCAAAATGATAAATTTATCAGGTATCATTCGTAGATAGGCAGCAGGCGAACAGTGTTTTGCTTTGTGTGTTTGCGTTCAATGTCCGATAGATGTGGATATGATTACAAGAGACGATGGGCAGCTTCACGGCCGCTTAGTGCTCCTGTTACGTTGACGGCTGAGGCTTACGACCATAGCGACCTACGACAGTTTGTGATAAGTTACCCGCCGACGTTTTTGTTTACATTTACTTTTAGATTGAACGTTGTTATTAACATTGTTGTTGTACTATGGCAATGTCTGAAACGTGTTAGTACATAGCCTATTCTATGCGCCAATGGATGCCTAGTTTTTCGTTCAGTATATCGATAGCTCTAGTTTATAGTGGTCGAAAATAGGCTGAATCGGTCCCCAACTGACTTATATACATACTACAGAATACACTCTTTTGATTTTCGAGTAATTGTAACTGTTGTGATGGCTATGATCACCATCAGCCACAATGAGTAGCGTCTGTTCATTTGTAGGAGTCTAGATAAGTAAAATGTCGGAGGGTCGCTGCCCACTGTTATAATTTCTGCTAGCGCAAGCACCCTGGAACGTCATGTCTAGACCCTTGTGGTTGTTTTACGGCAGGCATCTACAACTAGCGATATTTATGCTGTTCTTATATAACTTATTAAGTTTCGAACGCGGTTAACCCGGCCAACGGTACCTATCCATTCGTTTCGGTTTGCCTGGACACTTGTCCGTAACGTGTTCCTAAAAAAAAAAAGTTAAGTGCGTCTAACGGCGGCGGATTCCACCACTTTTTTTTCTCTTTCATAGAGTATCATCTCTCTCAGGTGAGTTGACGCCTTTGCGTCCGAACTTCTCTCGTTCGGTCAATGAACTAACTATTGGTCATTGAGACAATAACAAAACCGGTATCAAAAAAACGCGAGGTAATATTCGTCGTTTTTAAGATCTTCATTTTTGCCATTGTTTTCTTATTTAGCAGCTTTAAACATTCTAGCTGCAGCGCTGGTGACGGAAACGCCGCCCGGCATCCGCGGTCGTGGCCGGTGCGCGTTCTGCTGCGCTGTTTCTGTTGCGCAGATTTCCTGGGCAGATATATTTAGACTACTTGACCCAAACGGTGCCCGCCATCGCTATCGTTTGCGATTATGGCTTCTCAATGGCAAAAGCCATTCTGTGCCCTCCTGTTTCAATGTTGCTTGTCGGAAGGCTTACCAAAAATTTTCAACTTCCGCTTTCCAACGCACCTCCTAACCCTAGCTATTGACTCCGGAACTGTTCCCTTTGCTGTTACGACCATGACTGCGATGCGTGCAGATGGTTATAATTACACAACAATGGCAACGCCTAAGATCATGATTGGAATTGCTAGTAACAATGACGATACCTAGCAAAGCGTTTGTACAAAGTCAGCGAACCCCTAATAATAATGTAAACCCATCAAAATAACCATTAATAATCTATTGTTCATCTTCTACAGGCTAGTTGACGACATTGATTGATCAATGACTGAACCTTTAACATCATTCAGTGTGTGCATACATCCCTTCCGATCAGCGACGACAAACTCTTCTAGACGCAGAGTTGAATGACAACGCGCACATTGCTCGGGTCTTCTTGAGCACTCATTCTTTTCTGGGAAGCGCTAGGACCAATAGACAGCTGGTCCTGCGGTCGTTACTGCTCCTTACGATGTGGTGCGATCCATTCTATTTCATGGTAAAATATTATACACGTCTCACTGTAACAACCGATAGCGACAAAGAGTTCACGGGTCGGTAATTAAGGATGCTATATATAACGCGCATATAGTCACTAATATATATAAAGAGAAGAGGGTCGCATATTTTGAGACAGTTTATCGGTAACAGATATATATATTTGTCCATCCGTTGTTTGGTAACGTGAGTGGCACGGGTTGTTTTTTGACGTGTCATAGCATGGCTTCTGGTAACCGGAAATCTCAAACACCTGGCTACATGCTGAGTACAAGGGATCAATCTCGTTCATCGGCCGCTGTGAAGTTTAGATTCATATAACTACTAATCACTCTATTGGACTGAGGAATAATGTAATCATTTTGAACTTTTTAAATAGCGCGTAGGCAATTACTTTCACCTACCGCGAGCTGTGCGCGACGGTTTGCGCCTACGTCAAAAGTGACGTCTCATGATAGTATCTCAACTAGAAGTACCCAGTCGGCTTGGACGTCGACTATCGGTATCAACATTGACGAATTGATTTTGCTTACCTCTGGCGTGCTTTTACCATCACTAAATCAATGAAACCGTGTGGGACAAAAGTTGCCGCCTTTCAAAGTTTGTGAGGTAACTTCATTTAGTCACTCGCCGCACGAACTTAATTAGAAACTTATTGTAGCTAGACAGCTATTCATGTTGAAATGTACCCAGCTAAACAATTGCAACATACTTCTACTATTGCATGGGACCTTAAGTTATTTCGGCTGTGACGTTTGTATTATTTAGGGAAGCAAGTGTGTAATATTACGAAATTGCTAAACACATGCCCATGTGTCGTCAACGTGATTATTATGATTCTTGTTGTTAGTATCATGAAAATTTAAGCGTCAGAGACTGCAGAGTCCATTTGAGTCGATTTATGACGAGCGAAAAGTTGTGTCGTTCTATGAATCGTCTATTAGTAAAACGGAAGTGTCTTTCCGGAACGGTGGGTTCAGCGAGAACGAAGTGGTGCACACGAGACACCGAAGCTACTTCACTTCAAGGCCTTCGCACATTGAGTCGTTATTGTTGATTGCGCTTTTTGTCTCCCAGACAAGATTTCACTTCGCGAAGCAAATGTCATCGTTATCGTTCGTCTGTCGAGCTGAAGCGTCCAATCAGGAGCCCACACCATTGCGCTAATGACAATGATTGTCAAACTCTATGTATTCTAAACGCGTTCTTTTCCTGATGTCTTCTTTTTTGTTCAGGCCATTTTCGCTTTTATAAGTTACTACTAGCAAGTCCCTTCCGAATGATGCCTCTTATCCGATTTGGCGATGTTGAGCCGTAATAAAACTGCTACGTCCAACTGACTCTATCAATCAACATTTGCTCTGCACTGCGCAAAAAGCCGCTGATGGCAGAGAGAAAGAAAGGTGCTGGTCACAGTTGAGATAGTAATGACGCCTGGGCAGTTGAGCGTATTGTTATGACTGAGCGTCAGTGTGTAGAATGCTGGACGCTGGCGCCAGCGTCACGGTCGGCATTCTCCTCAGCGGGGAGACGTCTAATAAAACGTCCGTCGCCCAAACAACTGCCAGTGACTGGCGGCGATCAGACGAAAATCGCTCCCGTTTGCGAGTTAGTCGTATCATTTACATTTATTTATACGTCCAAGTAGCTAGTGAACTTATGTTGGCTACTAATCTGGACAAGGAAGCTGAACCGCATTGGCTGTAAACTACTGATTTCTTGCTATTGCTGCTTCGTCCATTGACGTTCGGTCGTCTCCTCTACTAACACTGAAATGACGTGAAACGTATTACGCTCTAGTCAGATTGACTCACATCGTACAAGGCAGGTCGGAGTGCACGGCTGGACATCTTGGTAAGGATGGCTGAATGAATGATGCTAATGGCTCTTCAGTTCAGACTAACTGATGTGCGGACAAACAAACAGATACACGCGTACACGACAAAACACCAGGATATAGTGACTAGTTCCGGAGCAGATAACAGAGATACTAGCTATAACAACCTATGTATTAGATATAAATAGATAATGCGCTTTCATAATTATATGTTATGGCTAACCGGTTTGCGAATACGGATAGACCCAGATGACCTTACAATTCGGAAAATTTGATATCGTGCTCGATGGATAAGTACCTAGCGTAGACAAAGAGAAAAAAAAAGGATACGGAAGATGCTTGTTTCAGAACCCAGGTGATGACTGCTTACGTCATCACAATAATAATCAACCGCTATCTGGTTTGCGAAGCAAGTGGTTAGGTGGTGAATCGACCTATTAACACCTACAACCTAGAAGAATGCGACGCAATAAGCAGCCTTTTGTTTGCTGACGTACGCAGAGCTCTAACTGAGGTTTATCTACCATGTTGTATAGTACCATTTACCATTATAACTGCAAGGAAAATGAGGCCAGTATATAGAACGTATGTTTGTTCCTTCCATTGGATTTTTCATCGCTACGAACAAGACGTCCTCCTTGTCAATGGCTGGCTGTTGCAGCTGTTTCGGAAGCACTCTAACGTGATCGCTTTATAGGAGAAGACTTATAAATGACGATTCTACGATCTATGCAATGATGAGAGGTTTCACTAGAAACTTTGTGCCAGACGTATCTGTCTGATCAAGAAGCATCTTTCTTTAATTGGGTCAGTCTGCTAAGGCCATCATGGCGACATTGCAACGCTATTGTATGTGTAGCGTGTTAATACAAAAGCAAAAATTGCCTAGTGTTGATAGATGGCCTTGTCAGGAAGAATTGTCACAAAATGAATCTAATTAGCTTTGGTCCTGGCCATTAATTAAAGTTACATCGCAACAGCAAAAACTAAAAAAGCCTTGTTGCACCTGTACGCACACAGCTTAAAGGAGCAAGCAATTACTGGAACATTACATTAAATGCTTTTTAGATGGCCTGTTCACATATAGGTAATATGAAAGCGCCAATCGCTTCAATCAGTACTGAATAAACACGGATACGGCAACAGCCACCCTGTCCACTTTAAAGGTACGCCCTCAGTATAATAACAACAACGTAATGCATGTTTATACGAGTGGAATACAACATAATCGTTAGCTAATCATACTTTTCAGTGTTCAACGAGAGGCGTTACATTGTCAGGCACCGTTGAGTTGAAACACAGTCCAATCAGTAATATCAGCCTGCCATCTGCGATGCGTTTTTGTACGCGTACAAAGGCCGTAATGTTCTAATTTACCTCGTGGACGTATATTTCTCTATACACTGAAGAATAACAATCATGATGGGTAACGTATATGATAGCTCGATATCGTTAGCGTTCAAATTTATATGTTCTTACGTCAGGCTTTTCATTATGGCTAGCAGGCTATAGCGTGTTCTGGTCCTCTGTTATTGGTGATTCTCTGTTGTCCATCAAGGCACTGTTGTTTGAGCTGTACTGAAAAATGAGAAATGGCTTATGAACGTAAATCACCGATATTGAAGGAGAACTTATTCTTTTCAACAGCCTATGTATCTTAGCAGTATACCTATGTAATGCCAGGAAGCAATTTAAAGAACAAGCGATTAATGAAATCTTTGTCTTCTATTTTCAGGTTAGGCCGTGCTGCTGAAGAATCATCGCCATTTAATTCGTATCGAAATAAGATAGTTGTATATTTGAAACGGTATATAGCACCAGCCGACTGAATGTGTCAATGTCCATAAAAGATTCAACACGCGGTTTGTGTGTGCGCAAATAAAGCGCTAGCTATATTTGGGCAAAAATGCCCTCATATGCTACTGTTTAGCAGATGCCCAATAATCGATCCTCGTTATCTAGAATAAAGTGATTCACAAATCCATGGAAAAGATCCGATTCTTAATATAAGCACTGATTAGCACCTCGACCTGTGTGCATCGTCAGTATTCGCGCATAAAAGTACGATGGTCATCTTGTAGGTGTGCATAGATGCGATATGACTGCAGGCCTCTGGCTAATCCCGTTCAATGCAGCGGTTACCGTCGCGTATATGAGTCTTTTTCGAAGCAAATTATGATGACTTGGTAGGGCTTTTGTGCATTGTCGTCAATTAAGAACCTGGATCTGCACACACATTCATATACATATTTAAGAAATAAGCGGCGACGAGTAGACCTATGCTGACCCAGAATCACGTCATGCTCGGCGACCTCAAGTCAACATGCGAAATTGAAGTATACGCTAACAGACGAGAAACATCTGCAGGCCTGTTAAGACAATTGCTCCTTTTCTAGTAACGCCCACGATTTTTTACGTTATCTTAGCGACGAGATTAGCCGACCAGCTACATGAACGCTGTGGCGTCGGCCGGTCAGTTTCGTCAGTAGGTTGAACAAGCATACAAGTTTCATAGCGTCGACACATGGCTATGATCTGTGGGTAAAGAACATACGTTTCAAAAAGCGCGGTATAAGGAACAAACGAAAAGCTGACAGGTATAGTTACGATGATTCGAAGTTGACGACTTTCTTCGTTCTCGGTGGGGAGTTTTCGTTGAAGTGAACGAAGCAGTATAGTATTAAACTCATTGTGACACTCCCCAGGCTTACCTACCATCGAACGTTGACGCTTTTGGAAGTGCTTGCTCAGCTCAGTGCAGAGCGGACTGCTCTAGCTCTCGACATTTTTTTATGTATTTTGTTATTAAAGAATAACTATGGTGCCAGATATCACATAGTATATTGCGCTTAGGTAGTTTGAGTGGAGCGCAAGTAAAAGACGAGTGTTTTTTGCATAAGCTGTAGAAACGTGTCTACGGTGATATGTTTTTCCCTATTTGTAGTTAATTTATTATCCTTAGTCAAGAAACGACAGTAGTTTTTCTATGCGCAGAAGGCCTTCTGAATGAATTTCGAGAGAAGCTGGCCATATAGGCTATTGAATAGACGAAAAAAAAAATATGCACCGAGCCAAAGAAGAAAAAGAACATTCTTTTAATAATATAGAAATATTGATAAAACAAGTTTGCGATATTAGAAATAATGAAATTAATCATTAGTTGCTTTGCTCGTATGGAGATTGTATTGGTAATTGCCGTATCACTGTTATTATTACGGTGATTATTGAAACGGACCCACGAGGCGTTACAGCGACGTTATCACTGTTCGCATCAGGTGTCTGCTGTTACTCGTATCAGTGACTGTAACTTAACTTATGCTCATGTCGAACACGGCCTGGCTTAAGCTTTTCATCCATCAGACTCTCCCCGCTGAGCCTCATTTCGCTCCAAGGCAACAGCTGTGCGGCGGCGCCTATACCGCCAACGACGTTCGTAAATTGTTTCCCTCTACTGTCTCAACGCAAACATCTCTGGGGATTCAACCTGTCAGTGTCAAAAAGGCTGAATCCCAAAGGCGCTCAGAGAATCATCGATATTTCCTAATAGGGAGATGCCACTTGATGCATCTACTGCGGACGCTCAAAACGTCTATTCGAGTTCACCTAGCAGTCGTTTGCTATTTAACGGCGATTTCAATATTTCGGCCCACGACACGACTGAAGTGGCCGTAACGACGTTCATCCAACATCCATCGCATCGATAATGCGGCCTGCGTCCGTCCTTTACCGCAGCCAGTCGTCGTCGCCTCTGCCGCGCGTCTGCTGCGACCCGCTTGTCGGAACGGAAGGAACTGCGGGAAATACGAATTTAAGGTTTGATATATTCTTGTGATGAGTGTCGCTCATCGTAGCCACTTCTAGTCAAGCCGCATTTGGGTCCGACGAGCTATTGCTGAGTCTTCCTAGTTACTGCGTGTAGCTACAATCGCAGAGTGGTTGTAGCTCTCTTCTTTGGTTGGCGGCAGATTAGGGGTAAAGCAGTGAGTCGAGACGCCACCGGGAAGCCTAGAGCTGGCACGAAAACGTGCCGATATAGTAACAGAGCGGCGGATCCACTTTTTTCAGTGGCGACGCAAACTGACAGAGAAGTACGGTACGAAAGACAGGTCTACACATTTCGACGCGCTTACACATCCCTCGATTTCTATTTTGCACATGTTTACTTTTAGAACTTGGAACGTTCGTTGAGGCGGTACAAGCAGATAGAGGCGTGTTTACCCTCTTTTCCGGTTCAAGCAAAAACTGCATGACATTTTGTGCGGATCGATCCGGTCTTTTGTTTTTCTTCGCTCAACTTTTGTAGCGTCGCGATAAGTTGTTTATCACAAGTATTGCTAATCGGTAGCGTATAGATCTTACGGTTTGATCCGTTGTAGAAGCAAGACATTGGGTGGGATTTTTTTGTGTACAATATCGATGTGGAACGGTCTATTAGCATTCACGATGAGAAGATGGGTTGTCACCCGTCGACTTTTTCCCTTTACCGTAAAGAATACTTTTCATCCTGGTTCTTCATTTGCATTATTCGATCTTACTGCCGCAGTGACACCAAATAGAAGCAGTCGAAACCCTTCTGTTTGTCGACATGTCGTCACGTGAGCTAGATTAGGAAATTTTCTTTCAGCAATAAAACTTATTTTCTGCTGGCATGACACGCTTGCGTACATCCACAAAGGTTTCGCGAACTGTTTTGGTAACTGCACCGAAAATCGAAAGCATATATTCTATTTGCTTCTCTAATCGAGCGCAGGGTGGGGCAAAGAACTAGCGTGAGTAAAAAAAAAAAGCGTTCAAACGATTTAAGTCGGCGAGGTTTTGGTGCTCGGCGTGTTAGCCGAAGGGATTTCTTTTCCCAGCTACCGCCAGGTTCCTTGCTTTGGATGGCTATGTGAAAGACTGGGTTCATGTTTGGGTGTATATGTATCAACGTTCAGCTTTAAACTCGTTAGAAGCTTTGACAAGTTACGTTGAATTTACGTAAAACACGATGAATTCAGAGTTTATCTGGCATCGCTTCGAGTTGATATCATGACGTGTTGGCTTATTACTACAGCAAGGAACTTCTCGTCGGTTTTACAATGGCTTGTGTACCTTTGATGTTTGTAGTTTCCATTTTCATTTACGATAGCGGATGTCGGCTTTCGTACGTGAAGACTGTCTGCCATAAATGGTTCAGCCATTAACAAAAGTCGCTGGCCTCTATGCTATTTAGAAGAGTGCTCAATGGCGGCAGAAGATACCGCCAATAGGTGCTGATTTGAGGCACTGAATAATAATGAGCGTTTCTGTATATATTAGCTTCCTCTGATAGGGATGTGCGCGCTGCTCAGTGGCTTGGAAATTTCACAGACTTTGTCCGCTTTGCAAAATCATACAGACGCAAACACAGCTTTCGTTATAATTGCAAAAACTGCTTTCGCTATGACACATTGAGGCACGTTGTTTCCTGTGCAAACTTTTTTTCCCGCTTACTGGATCAGTAGCTGTGGCTGTATTTCTTAGTTTTATTACATACTGTAATAGTTCATCATTATTTATTTTCATCACTATGACGAGCCAACTAGATCCGGTCTTCGATCGCGCACGGTGACGAACAGGAGAGAGTCGCAATAACTGACCTCCGTAAATTTTTCTGAGCCATGAATCAGAACACGACAACACGTAAAAGTGATAAAAATCAGCTGACATTCGTTCTATAGAACCGGGAATGATTCATTTCCACCGCGTCACTGACATTGGACAATATTGTCTCTCCGTACTAAACGAGAGCCAGGCGCGTTGTTTGTCAACTACGAAGTTTGCCAGTTTTCACTGAACAGTTGAAATAAGCAACGTGACAGTAAGCGGTGCGAAACGTTAAGTAAGTTGAAATACCTTCAAATGAGGAAAACGAACTTATCTATGAAGGAGTTCGATTGAAGGAACGGCGATTTGGTAGTGGATAGGACAGAACTTTAGTCTTGGCTCACATACAGTGTTTTCTTTACCGCTAATTTTTACACAAGGGAAGCATTTACTTGTTTGTTGTTACTAGACGCCGATGTTATCGCTTGATAGAAAAACGACTGGAGACAAATTGACGCCCGATCAGACACGAGCCCGATGAGCGCGAAAGTTTCATCCGGACGCGTTCTGAAATAGTTAGTTAGAAACTATCTGCCTACGGTGTTGCATCTTCCGTCTTGCCACTACAAAAATCAGGCCCTTTTATGGTTAGCATCGCGGTGCCTTGGAACGCTCGTTTACCTGTGGGATTTGCTCACGTGATGATGACGCAAATATCATGGATACGTAATATGATTTCATCTTCATATACGTATGACACTGCAGATTCAATTATTTTCCTGAAAGATATTGTCCGCAACGTGGTCTGGACATTGGAAATTGCTATATAGTTCAGCTATTAAATGGAGAGAGATAATATATTTCGCCACAGATAAAAGTACTAGATTAAGCCAACAATAGGCCGTGACTGATAGTTTTTGACATGAAGTAAAAGGAAATGTTTAATTTATCGGCACTTATTTGCTGATCTGCCGTACGATGTAGCTTACTAATTCACTGAGGCCAGAGTAAACGCCTTTGTTGGAAGCTGCACCTTCAACCACCAGCATGGGATCAACCTACTTGCAGATCCCTTTCGAATTAAACTTGCCTTGACATTCGAACACGGGTCAAAAAGTACAGTTCGGATGCTATTACCCATGGAATAGTTATCCCTACACCGAATGTAGGCGTTGATTGCTCAGAACATCGGAAACGTGGTAAGTTGCCACTTTGATGACAGGACAAACGAGCGTTCGTCGGTTCCTTTTAAGTGAAGTCTATATATATATATATATATATATATGTGTAAAGTGATATAGTTAGATCGATGCATGCATCCGTATCAATGGATGCGATAATAGTGAACTACCTGACAACATGTCCTATAGCCCCAGGGTGATATTGATAATAGGATGAACACTAACTCGAAAGTCCAGGAAAAAAGAGCTATGCCAGAATACAAGAGAGCAGAATGACAGAGACGCACGATTCACTCGAGGATAAATTCTCATGGAGAATGGTTTTTACAAATGGTTTCACCTACAGCAGAAATGCAAAAGTGCTGATTCTGCCGACTCCACCCACGCCCAGATCCAGCCCTACAGTTGGTTCTGCTTTTTCGCATTGGCTACGCTCTTCGGTGCGGGTTTATGAGTGTAAATATTGTTTTTTAGTTGCTACGTGGAAGACCAGATCAAATCAAAGCTAAACACGTACCACACAGATATTGGTAGAAATGGTAGTCACATGTAGTCCATGTTTTTTTTTGTCTGGAAAGCATCTTCCTTTTATTCTATAATGGGTAGGATAAATCGAACGACATTCGAAACGCGTCCCGCTTCCCGTGACTATTTTGATAAGGCGGACAGGAGAACGAGCATAACGATCGTTTCTCGTTGCTGCTGCCGGTATTTATTGCCCGTTTGTAGCCATAGCATTTGTGGATGTGTAACGGTAGCACCGTTACCAACTGTTGGTGGTGTGCCGCAAAAAGTGGCATCCTACCAACGTAGCCCCTGTACTCGTCTTGCCTCTTATTGACGGTTACTGTTTCGACCATAGACCCACACGAACGCACATACGAAATTTCGATGGCGGCAAGACGTCAACTGTAGTCAGTCAGCCACTGCCATGTGAAGTATCAGCATGTAAATATAATTGACTGTTACAAACGAGTCCGACGGATTTTGAAATGGAACAGCTTTTGGATTACCCACCATTAGCAGACACAAACTTTAGTAGTTGTGTACGCTACTTTAGTTGGCAAACTTACGGATGGAAACCGGTTGGGTTAACTATGACATTGGGTAGAGAAGCTGCAACCGAATGCGCGGTACGCAAATAATGCAAGCGTTTCAAGAACGAAGATTGGAGGGTTGAAGAGGAGCAATGAGGTGACCGGATATCGGGGTCCAAAGGGTAAGAACGCGATGCCGCGATCTAAGAGACACTTCACGAAAGCCCAGCTCGAAGCCTGATGGTGTTGTCGGCCGAAACTAACGTTTCATATGTGAAGTGTTACAGAATTATAATCCAAACACTGAAAATGTGGGAAGTAAGTAAAAAATGGGTCCGCCGCGAGTGCAAAATTTTCTACATGTGATTAACGGTACTTTAATTAAAAAAAGAAAGACCTCCCCGGAGGACACGGTCGCCGTATATTAGGAATTTCCTGATCCGTACGTCAGTCAGAGAGGGTCTGGGCGAGGGAACGGCATTGCCCTGGAACGAAGTCGAATTCAGTGACAGCGTCGAGTAGATCCGAAGGTAAGGTGATGGTAATATTTGCAAATATTAAAAGCATCCGCTACGACAGGATAGTCGCCAAAAATGAAACAATGAATGCAGACCACTATCTCGGGTTCTTCAAGAAATTCACGGACCGTTGGCAATCGAAAGCTCGCAGTCTAGTTACTTGATGACAACCTCAGGCCTCATCATTATGCTTCAGTTACTTCCTGGACTGAGTGAACGAAGATCCAACGTTAGTTTCAATCCGCTTATTTTCTCGACGGAAGTCCATGTGATTACGGGGCGTTCCATGCACTAGAAAGGCGACTTGCAGACCAGCATGCTCTATTGTCGAGAGGTCATAGATAGAGAATTAAATATGCGTAGACGATCGTCCAGAAACCGCTCGAGCGTCACGGCCATCAAGAAGAGTACCTTAAAAACTTCAAAATCATCGTTCTAGCCTAAAAGTCACCCTTCTCGAAAGCGTACTGGATTTGCTTGTAACAGGCATATAAGTCCGAAAAGTATTAACTGTTAAGCCAACATGAAAGTAAATATTTTTATATATTTAAATATAATCCTTTTAAACTTAAATGCGTGATTTTGATCGACAACCTTCTACCATTTTTCTGGTAACACCATAAGTCCATCACTGTAGAACGTTTACTATTGTAATAGGCGATATCTCCACTGCGACTATTAAGATCATTAGAAAGTTCCACAAAGGCCAAAACAGATGGTCTGATGACACACAGCTGGGCCGCACGGCAGATGCATTAATTAAATTTCCCATCCAGATTCTTTCTATTTTTTTGTAAAGGTATCTGTGGTCTGCTGGCATTATCGTGGTAAAAGACGGCACAACAGCTCGAAGCAATTAGTTGTTGTTAGGCGGCAGAGACTTACACGCGCGATTCCATTTGAATATTATTAAACACATAGGAATATGTTCTTTGGACCTTACTATAGATCGTCGTCCACTTTTTTCCTTGTGTGTCAGATGTGATTCACTCTTCATCACCTGTGTGATCAATCGCTTTAGGGATGGCTTGATTTCGCGGCGTTCCCATAGAGTTTTGTGGATAAATTTACGATTGAATCTATCGTTGCGCGGCAATTCGTGTAACAGCCAATCACCAAGTTTTTTTTCCACCCATCTTGCTTCCAGTGAATGTAAAAGTTCAATGATAAATGTTTAATTTCTCAGTAATACTCACGAATCGATCTGGGTTCACTTACGCGATACTTTCGTCAAATTTCTACCTATGTGGTCCGCCACTGTGAAGAGAGCCTTGCACATCGAAATGACCAGAACGAAAACGCCAAGAGTATCGTTAAACGGTGAAGTCTTTAGTGGATCTGAATAGCACTTCTGTCTATTTTGTAATAAAATTGTGAAATAATGAACTTGATAAAGAACTTCATTCATTTTCAAGCTGCTCTATCTCAAGTGTCAACATGTTAGCATGTGTCATGATAGTTAAGAAATCTCAGTTCTCGATCCAACCCGATTCATGTTGCCTTAGATACCTGACTTTAAAGCCATCGAGCTAGAAAAACAGGCAACACTTTTAACTAATATATATTCGGTACCTCGTCATAATGTACAGCCATAGACAGAGGCAGAAGTTCATAGGCGAACTGGGGGGTTGCCGTTGCTTCTGTGATTGCTTTTATTATTGCTATAACCGTCTCGTAGTTTAACAGTCGAAGGAGGAGAAAATGAAAACGTGCGAACGAAGGACCGGGACAAAATACGTACGTTTATGCCCACCGCTGTTCGGGCCTAGCTGTCAGCCAACCGTCGCTGTTAAAAATGATACCCTTTGCCGCCTTCACCGTGTGATGAGCATCAGCACGCAGCTGTCGGCGTTCGTTTCGATCTTACCACCGTCTATCGGTTTATCACTTGATATACGATAGCTCGGGTTTAGCTACCGCTGTTGATTCCAGGTAGAGTACCAGGATCCCAATATCGCGCACTACAACAAACAAGTGACGGGTACCACAGCCCCCGTCAGTTTTTCATTGTTGTACTAAATCAACTACATGTGTTATGTTACGTTCGATTAACATGGAAGTGGTTGTCTCGCGGATCTGTACTTGACAGCCAGAACATGTTAATAGCGCGTCAGTCCTCCATCTATTGAGGAAAATGCTGCTTACAATTTAGTTATTGAAATTGGTGCTGGGTCGCGGAATCAACAAGTTTGATTTCTATTAAACGTTACCGCGGTGGTTTGAAACCGGTAATGATCGAACAACGTTTGGGCTTCTGATCGTCGAATAGTTCTGTTTCATGATTTAGGTTGTGCGTCGTGCCCACACAACAGACGTCGCGCGGAACGCTTCAATTTCCTGTAATAATCCAAAATAAAAGGTTCAATGTTCACCACATCGAAAAATGGTTACGACATCACTACAATGTCGGGGTCGATAAATAAGGATCGAACAATCTACAGCAGCGTTTTGACAGCTCAGAATTCTACTTTTTGTTTCTTCCCAACCGAACTTTCTGAGCCATTTATATGTTCATATTATCACACGTATAGAGGAATCTAGTCAAAGGCCATTGCAAAACTCTGGACTGGGGTACTGATAGTCCTTCCTTCGAGAGTTGGGGGGTCATTTAGTTTAGCGGTCGGCTACAACGTGGGGAGAGATAACTATCATACAATACAAAGTTTCCTTTATGCAAATGATTTACAAAATTGTTACAATACAGTGACATAGGACGGACCCTTTGTAAACTTGTTTAGTAACTTGCCATGAAAACAAATCTTTAACAGTGTCAGGGGGCAACTTGCTCCGATTTACCAATGGATACACCATTAGGTAGATTATTTCGCTCAACTGATTTCAGATCTCCTTTTCCTTGTGGAAAGAAGCAATTTCCTTGTAGCATAGAGACTCACCACATTTCCATTGTACTCGTTTTAACAAATGGTCCTAAACATTTTATAAGATATTCATATTTTTTTTTTGCAGGTTTATATGAAAGTCGGGATTTCATAAAGTAGAAGTTTGTTACATAAGATCACATACTTTTAATAAGGATTACTGCTTTTGAACATTCAGCAACGTCGATTTTTAGATCTGCTTCGAAAGAGACAATCAAATTAATTTATATTGCACTTGGAAGGTAAGCGGTATCATTCGGCAGTTTCAATAGCAGCGCCTTTTCGGTTAGAAGGTACCATTTTAGTCTAGGATATAGTTGGGGCTGGCAAATGCATCTGTCGCCATATTTACCTCGGTGCAGATTTTTAAATTGCAGCCACGCAATTGACGTATAATAGGGACACCTTTGAATAAGAGCTTGACATCCTGAAACAATGTAGTGTATGCAAGAGAACCTAGAAGAGAGTCCTGTGAGACTCTGGACGAAACTATTGCACAAGATTTCACTTGGAGAAAAAGCCGGTCAGTTTCTCCGGGAGCTATACCGAGGGTGGGCATTTTTGAGAAAATAGGCCATGACTCATTCTATTTATTGTACGTGAATAATAAAGATAAAAGCTATAAAGTGCATTGTTTTAATATTAACTCATGTACTCTACTGCATGTGCAGACAAGCTAAGGAAAAACTGCAAAGCCAAAACTACGGAAGAATCTTGCCTCCATTTCTATTATTTCTAATGGTTTGTTTAACAGCTGTATTGTGATCAAGAGTACGATCATTTCCATTGATTCCTATACTTAGCTGCATCGCCGACTGATATATCGACAGAACACCTCGACTCGCACTTAATCAATTAACGTTCATATATACAAACGGTTAGGCGTATGGTTAGAAGTTCAAATATGGTGTGTATGTCTTGAAGGAAGAAAGCCACTTGTGCTCATAGCGGGTCACATGTTGTGGTTTCTGATCAGATTTCAGACCCGCCGAGAGATCAACTGAAAGGTTCAACAGCGAAATAGAAAATGTTCGAAGGAGAAGCCTGCTCCCGGACTCAGTCGGACAACCTCCTCCTTCTACTTTCCTAAAATCGAAGGATGCCTCACAGGCCCAAGCCAGTTCTTAAATCCTAGAGGCGCCGAACTGTGTACTTCTGCGTTCACGTACGAATAGAGCTTAATCAATGTGTCAGATTTCTTCTGAGCAGATGGACCATCATGGGAGCTGCGACCGGTTCGCGGTAGCTCAGAAACAGACAGCAGACGGCGTCGAACCTTGGCGGAAAGTAAACGTGGGCAACTGAGAAACCTCCCTATGAGTGAGGCACTTTGCCCATCAATCGGCTATCAATAAAGAAACGGCCAAAGAAAGACAACAGCATACAATCTATGGCGGTGTTTTTTCTGAGAGGACGGTCCCGGTGATAGAGACAGCAGCAGAAGGGAATCTCGACCGATATGAGAGAACTTTAAACACTGAATCAAGCTGCAAGCCTGTTGTTTTCGGAGGACCACGCGTACACTGAGTCACCTGGTCCAAGCGGGGAGTGGGCATGGGACGATGTCAAAGAGGGTTTCTATTGAAACATCATTTCGCAACGGCTGATCGTAGGCGAACGGCATAGAGCGAGTTGGAAAGATCCCTTCGTTCGAAAGGCCGAGGAATACATCCAACAAATACATTACAATATAAAGCCGACAAGGACAAATCGATAGGACACTGAGAACAGGTGTTTGAATATTTATTATATCGCATAGAAAGCATAAAATGCAGCATGGAGGGGGAAAGTTCAGTTTTTCAAAGTCAATTCGGTTCGCATGACTATTGTCCCAAATAAGCAAAAAATCTTGGCTTTCCGTCGGAAAGCATCGCAGCAATTTCGAAAAGTGATACTTGATTCTACGAAAACAAATAAGCAAACGTGGTAGGGTCGACTGTTATTTCTGTGGTTTCGTATTAGGTTTAGCTGGAAAAATGACCCGAGAAGGCTTTCAGACGCTCATAGAATCAATAAATTTATGGGTTTTGTTGTAAAAGTAGTCATTGTTTCGGTATTCGCTTTCATGGTTGGGGTACGCAATTCGATCCAAAGCTTTGATACAAGCTATTGTTACAGGCACAAGCTGGTTAAAATGGTGAATATCGCACATTCTCTTGTATCTGCCATGATGCTTCGGCTAAAAACGAACGACAGATGTAGCCTTTCCGAGCCTTTAGAAATACCATAGCGTGCCGTTTCTTGTTTGCGAGTGTCTGTTAGCGGTAGACAGAAACAATCACTTTCAATCCTGATGAAACTAAGGTACACACACATACATGTGTGTATTTATATGTATAAATCGCGCAAAGCGATTTTGTTCACATCGTTTAGTCAGGTTAGAAGAGAAGATCGCGCTCGCGTTCTTTAGTCGTTCTTCGAGAAGTGTTGTTTTTGAAGCGAACACCATCTCCAAATGTATCACTCCGCGCTGAAGCTCTTGCTTTGCCGGGAAGATGAGCGCACTGAAGAGTGCTTACAGCCGAACGAACGGGAAATCAAACAAGAACACTCAATTACTATAGTAAAAGTGAAAGAGGGGCCGTGTGTGGTACATGAGGTCGCTACTTTTCGCTGTTGTCAACCGATCCAAAATGACGCAAAACGCACCATAGCTGCCAATGTTACTGCTGGTGCCGCCCCAGAGCGATGGACCACGGCAGCTCGATACTGATGAACACGTTGGTCATTGTAACAACGACGACGATGACAACAAAACCTGACGTAACGATTTACTGCTAGCAACAATACGATTTATCCACTCAAGTGGACACTGAACGAATCACTGAACAGGTAGGTCAAGTACCATAGGTATAATGACTTTCGCGATGAACGCGGCCATTATACTTTATGGATCTGTTCTTGCGTGCGCAAGAATCGTTGGAGGACAATGGTGTAAGGAGAGCTAACGTGTTGGTTATGTGCTATTGACTAAGCCACAACATATGAACATATAGCTTCTTTTTGTGCCGAGAGGCTTCACATTGGAGGAAGAAGGACGTGGAAAATAGTGTAAGTTGAGTTGACATGGTGTTTCTTTCCGAATGGGGTACTTCTAAACGCGGTACTCTGCGGTAACATCCATTAGGTTGTATATTTTTAAATATCGGCTCCCCGTACGACTCTATAGCCACCTATCCATTTAAAGCTAGAAACTAGAAAATGCACACGGCTGCAAATGAACTTATCCAGCTAGGCCACAAACTCTGTCACGTGACAAAAAAATGATATCTGGTCAGAGTGTAGGCCGTAATTCTACTTCCGTTAGCATATGATTCTCATTTCATTTTCTATTAACTAGCGTCTCCAATGAGTAGACCTAGAAACTCTCCTCATTAAACGTGCCATATATAATATCATACGAATAAGGATACGCGTCCGTACGACAGCTGCTTTCCTCGCTGGTGACAATCGTAAACGGTGTACGCTATTTTGTTTATTGTCGTTGTTGTTGTTTTTGGGGTAGATCCAAATGCCCGATTATTCCAAGCACGGGTTTAACTGCATCCGTCGCCCCTCTGTCGTTGGACAGGAAGACAGACGCGACGTCCTGTTTATGGCACGGTAGCGGTAGCCATTTTACGAAAGACCGTTATTTTATTAAAGGAAATAGTGACTAGTCAACGTGATGTACAGTGGCGTTTATACAGACATGTTTATATAATCTACTATATTCCGGTGTTGCTCCAGAGGCGCTGAACGTTTGGGCTGGTTCTGCTACAGCAGAGGAAAACAATCAGCCATCTCATGTGAGATGATGCCATTTCTTTCTCGGATTCGTTGTTGCTGTCGTCGGTTTTCTCTACTGGCAACCCCAGATTTTCGTAGTCAGCAGCACCGTGCAAACGAGCACGCGTATCCATATAGACAGAGACCCACAGATATGCAAGCTTGTTGTTTCTCTACTGGTTTTTCGCCAGCGTGATGCACCGCGAGACAAGGATTTGGTACGTATACATAGCCAGACGTGCGTAGACACGCAGCTTTCGCCCGGTAAAACAGCAAGGCGCTTCCGACGACGATGATAATCACCGCTTGTAACGACATCAGAATGCCGCCCAGCAGAAGATCGAGAAGCGCCGCCGCTTCCACTGCGTTCGCTGTTCCTGTCGCTGCCGCCATCGCTCGTGGGCAAAAGACCCATTGAAGACGTTGATGGCGCTTGTCTGAAGCAACGGCAGTCAGGCGACGAAATTACTTACGTCTACTGCTGCCGTCGCAATGCCCGGTTCCACCATGGCATTATGGATAGAAAAGCTGTCTAGGAGGCTCGCGTAGAGGCGACCTCACGGCAACGGGTGCCGCTTGACACAAAGCGCGTACCACCGTTCGTTGGCTGGCCACTGCCTATGAACGTGATTGTGTGTCTCTATGGCCGTGTCGATGCCTGTCTTAATGCTGCCTGTAAGTGCTACGACTACTGCGGAATCATCGCGAGCGCTGATGGCAATGGTGCCAACGCCGCCAAAAAAGCAACAAGCAATCAGGGTCGGTCGGTCGGTCGGGTGGAAAATGCTCCAACTGGTGCACGAAGCGCTATACGAAGCCGCGTTGCTATATAAATTAAAATGTAAACAGTGTCTGCTAGCGTAGAAAGCCATCTGCAATATTTGTTGCTGTTACCGTTAGTGTTTTCAACGTCGTCGACTTACTCCAGCTATCTTGGTTAATTGGGGGAAAAATAGAACGAATACACTGCCCGGATTTCCGCCATGTTTCATGTAGGGTTAAGAAGGCGGCAAAAAAGAACGCTTTCGGCCAACGATTCCTACATATCCTCTACTACGGCGAACCCCGATGACGGTAACGAGAAAAACAGACAGAAGATCGCAGGAAAAAGAAGAACACTATCGTTGCGAAGAAAAACTCAAGTGGGAATCGCTAAAACGACTATGTCGAAACGTTTGGTAACAACATGTAATCCGCGTTGGCACGAGCGACTTCAGCGCAATGGGGCGATGTGCTAGCTAGTTCAGTATATGCAATCAAGCAAAGATCTTCATGGCAATAAAGGCTTAAATCAATCAACTAGACAATCTAGACAGAGATTAGTCGCTGAAGATGAAACATGTGCGTACTTACAACCAGTCTGGTCGAATAGGCGTCTCTAGTTTAATAATACTCTATGAATGAGGTGTTGTCAAAAGTAAGCGGTGTTAATCATTTCCAGAGAGCAACATAATGCTAATCAGTAATAATCGTATATGTTTTTGACCGTATTCGTTGGGTGACCGTTAGAAACAATAGAGGTCCAATTAATTGTGCGTATTGTTTCTGTTCCGCGTCCCTCTATGTGTGTTTAAAGTGGCTGGCGATACGTTGCGTACCGTCCGCCGTCTACGATACGACTAAAAATAGATAAGCAGGCAGATGAAAGGGCAAGAAGCTAGTGACACAATATTGCTCCGTTTGTGTTTGTTATTGCTACCGTAGGAACCAGTAGCAAGAAGTGGTATTGCCAAGCAAGTAAGCGGCTAGTGTAAGGCGTATCGTACGCGCAGGCGTGATCGAGCAATAGTAATAGTCGGGCGTGCGACGAACGGCTGTACGGAGGAAGGAAGAAGGTGTGGTTTGGTGTCTCCCTGCTGTTACTAATTGTTTGTGTGTGTTAATATGCAGGTACATGTGTCGCTAATGTCGTGTTTGTACGCTTGTGTTTGTGTTGCTATGTGTGTAACAATAACCCTGTCACTAATAGAATAAAACAATAATGACCGCAATCATACGCTATAGACAATGGTAACTCGTAACAACTCGGATGATGCTCAGCCGATGTCTTCATTTACTCGTTGCGATGATAGATTCTGCCCGTTCGTCCATTTCGGCTGCTGCTGTTGTCGACGAAAACGTGTGCCATAGCAGGACGGAACTAATCATAGACCGATCTGTGCTAAAGAAACGATTGGCAGAGGACAAAGAAAGAGGAAGAGAACGAGGCGGGAAGGGATCAGATTATTGATATTGTGATCGTACACCTAATGGTGCAGCAGATTTAAACGGGGGTTTCTGTCTGAACCTAAAGGCTAAATCGATCCAAGTAATCGTTTTGAGTAGTTGAAAAATGACCTACTAAAAGGCTGTTCAGCTGCTGATATCGGCTTGATGATAAACAGTCATATGATTTTTTTTGTCGCCGTAGTTAGTGTGCAGTACCTCCGCATTCGTCAGGATGTCGTCTATTACCCTTGGAGCGTTCGATCAACACGTGAATTGTTCGAACAGGTAACAGGGATCTGCTACATTTAATATTTCTAATCTAGAAAGGGGTACTGACTCATTACAGATCACTGTATAATAAAGAAGACCAGTTGAACAAGCGAGATTTATCGTTGCAACACAATATGTAGCCGAATGATGACGATGAATTTGATATTTCTCGTAAGTTAAGGACCTTTCGTTACCTTCTAACAAAGCAAACACAGATAGAAAAGTTGAATACAAGAAGAGAATTAGCTGAGTTCCTGTCGTGACCAAGCGCGCTCTGATTAATGATTTTTTTAATCATCGTTGTTGAACCATCTCTGTACGGCCCATAAATGCATGCAGGTCATCCCCAGGGGTGAGCTACAGCTGAGTGGAATTGTTGCCGCTGCTGTTTTATTTGCCCCGTCCAGGTTGGCCCCTTTACTGTAAACTAGTCGTATGTCTATATGTAGTTCTCGTAATCCCTAAGCCTTACTTGTTTTGTAGTTTTTCAATATTGAAGTGTCCTAAGTAATGGATATGCTAATATTAATGCGACACGACACGCTCGGGCACCGCAGCGCGCGAAGGGACCGCCTTAGCGTCGTCGGCACAGTCACACATCGCTTGCTTCCCCAAGCTCTATTTGTCGCAGCACCAAAAAGCTGTGCTGTCTTCCATGCACACTTTTTAATTATGAAGTTTCTAGATAAAGCCGCATTAACGGAAGCGGTGCATCTTCCAATATCGTTGACATTGTCATCGATATACTCGCCCAGCGTATCGGCATGGGGCTCATTGTCCATTCTAATATGACGAATTTCGCTGTTTTCTTCGAAGTTCCGTGGCACTCGTAAGAAGAAAACTTGAGTGTGCGTATCTAAATCTCGTTCGGCGTTAACGAAACAACTGCTCTACGGAAAAACTTACTTCATCTGATAGTGATAAGATGCGCATGCATACAATTACAATATATTAAACTACTAACGTTGTAAGCGTTGAATTTCAGTAGCAAGAAAATGCCCGTGTATGATCCTTATCTTAATCTATTGAGCATAGCCCCGGTGCTGCTGGCAGCATGGTAATGCTAGTGGTGAGCGCGTGCGTGAACGCTAGTAGCGATGTAGACTATGTCAACAATCCCTTTCTATCTTCTCAAATCGATCACGTGATGAGGATACGGTGACCAAGCAGAAACGTACGTGTACGTACTTTTGCCCATTTTTCACTATTTGTCGCTGAGCAAGTAAATATATGGTAGGTCAGCAGGCAGGCTGTGCTGCTCAATCCTATACCTGTAGATGGTCACGATTGTTATTTTATTATGCATTGATTAATGCGAAATTGATTGATCCCAATCATTATAATTTTTTACATCAGTTTTTAGCTACATTAGGAGATAATTTCGAATGTAGCCCTATTCAGGTCGGTTGTTCTTACCAGAGACATGTGGCAGACCTGCTACCTTTTCGTATCGTATCATAACGGGACACCCGTGAGACCCAGCGCTTTGCTATGATAAACAACTGGCGAAAATAAAAGCGCTATTAACCGCCGAACATGATTCTTATATACCCTATCTCAAACAACTATCTGGACTGTGGACGTTTACCGTACCAGCCGCGTGGGAGGAAGAGTAACAAAGGAAGAGCACGAAGACATGGAACGATGACCATTTTACTACATGGCTAGGCCGATCGTATTAAGGCAAAAAGATAGATAGCCTCTTGAACATCGACTATTCATTTTTCTGCCATAACAAACGGATGATGTTTTTCTTTTGTTCTCGTAATTGTTTGTTCTCTTTCCTCTTGTTACACCCCTTGATAGTGTCGGTCACTTGTATGTCCTTAGCTTCGTTTGTTGTTATATCTAACCTGTAAGATTTTTCTTTACTTATTTAGAGAGAAAATTGTACAGCTTTACGCATTTTGCTTGCATGACATATTAATCAAATCGTATCTATTGGCTGGAGATCATGGACCTTACGGATCCTTTGAAAGTTGGAAAGAAAGGTTGAAGTCATTCTCTGCGATTCCATCTGCTATTGCTCAGTGTCGATTAATGCTAACAGCCGTCCACGTTTGGATTTTTCCATGTTTCTCAGAAATATGTTCTGCATCACAGCTGAAGCGAGAGTTTTCCATATTATCGGTAACAGAAAATAGCGAATCGCAGCGATAT